>NW_027465814.1:0-90000 GCF_049634645.1 Pelodiscus sinensis
CCCGCGTCTCCGCCCCCCCCAGCTCTGGCCCCCGGGATCTCCCCCCGCCCCGCGTCTCCGCCTCCCCCAGCTCTGGCCCCCCCCGGGATCTCCCCCGCCCCGCGTCTCCGCCTCCCCCAGCTCTGGCCCCGGGATCTCCCCCCCGCCCCCGCGTCTCCGCCTCCCCCAGCTCTGGCCCCCGGGATCTCCCCCGCCCCGCGTCTCCGCCTCCCCAGCTCTGGCCCCCGGGATCTCCCCCGCCCCGCGTCTCCGCCTCCCCCAGCTCTGGCCCCCGGGATCTCCCCCGCCCCGCGTCTCCGCCTCCCCCAGCTCTGGCCCCCGGGATCTCCCCCGCCCCGCGTCTCCGCCTCCCCCAGCTCTGGCCCCCGGGATCTCCCCCGCCCCGCGTCTCCGCCTCCCCCAGCTCTGGCCCCCGGGATCTCCCCCGCCCCGCGTCTCCGCCTCCCCCAGCTCTGGCCCCCGGGATCTCCCCCCGCCCCGCGTCTCCGCCTCCCCCAGCTCTGGCCCCCGGGATCTCCCCCGCCCCGCGTCTCCGCCTCCCCCAGCTCTGGCCCCCGGGATCTCCCCGCCCGCGTCTCCGCCTCCCCCAGCTCTGGCCCCCGGGATCTCCCCCGCCCCGCGTCTCCGCCTCCCCCAGCTCTGGCCCCCGGGATCTCCCCGCCCCGCGTCTCCGCCTCCCCCAGCTCTGGCCCCATCGGATCATCCCCCGCCCCGCGTCTCCGCCTCCCCCAGCTCTGGCCCCCGGGATCTCCCCCGCCCCGCGTCTCCGCCTCCCCCAGCTCTGGCCCCCGGGATCTCCCCGCCCCGCGTCTCCGCCCCCCCCAGCTCTGGCCCCCGGGATCTCCCCCGCCCCGCGTCTCCGCCTCCCCCAGCTCTGGCCCCGGGATCTCTCCCCGCCCCGCGTCTCCGCCCCGCCCCCCCCCAGCCCTAGCTCCTGGGACCTCCTCCACCCCACGTCCTGGCCCCAGGCTGGCGCTCTGGCCCTGGGGAGCTCCCTGCAGCCCCGCGGGAAGCCGCAAGCCAGCGTGCGCAGCAGAAAGGACCTGCCGGTCGGGTATCGCCGTCCAGGGTACCTGCAAACTGCCGCTCCGCCGGGCCACGGCTGCCGAACTTGGTCACCAGCTTCCCGTTGGACTGGAAGATGAAGACGCAGCAGGCCTTGTTGTCCACCACGATGATGTGGCCGTTGCGATCCACGGCGACCCCCTTCGGGCCCATCAGCCGCCCGGCCCCGATCTTCGTCTGCGGCGCAGCAAGCGGAGCTGACATGGGGCCCAAGGCACAGGGCCTGAGTGATTCCCCAGCCCCCCAAGCCCCTTCCCCGCCCCCCCGGCCTCCCGCCCCGAGCCCCCCAAACCTCCTCCCACCCCCCAACCCCCTTCCGCCGCCCCCCCCGGCCTCCCGCCCCGAACCCCCCAACCCCCTCCGCACCCCCGGTCTCCCGCCCCGAACCCCCCAACCCCCTCCCGCACCCCCGGTCTCCCGCCCCGAGCCCCCCAACCCCCTCCCGCACCCCCGGTCTCCCGCCCCGAGCCCCCCAACCCCCTCCCGCCCCCCCGGGCCTCCCGCCTCGAGCCCCCAAACCCGCTTCCGCCGCCCCCCCCGGCCTCCCGCCCCGAGCCCCCCAAACCTCCTCCCGCCCCCCAACCCCCTTCCGCCGCCCCCCCAGGCCTCCCGCCCCGAACCCCCCAACCCCCTCCCGCCCCCTCGGGCCTCCCGCCCCGAGCCCCCAAACCTCCTCCCGCCCCCCAACCCTCTCCCGCCCCCCCGGCCTCCCGCCCCGAGCCCCCCAACCCCCTCCCGCACTCCCGGTCTCCCGCCCCGAACCCCCAACCCCCTCCCGCACCCCCGGTCTCCCGCCCCGAGCCCCCCAACCCCCTCCCGCCCCCCCGGGCCTCCCGCCTCGAGCCCCCAAACCCGCTTCCGCCGCCCCCCCGGCCTCCCGCCCCGAGCCCCCCAAACCTCCTCCCGCCCCCCAACCCCCCTTCCGCCGCCCCCCCAGGCCTCCCGCCCCGAACCCCCCAACCCCCTCCCGCCCCCTCGGGCCTCCCGCCCCGAGCCCCCAAACCTCCTCCCGCCCCCCAACCCTCTCCCGCCCCCCCGGCCTCCCGCCCCGAGCCCCCCAACCCCCTCCCGCACCCCCGGTCTCCCGCCCCGAGCCCCCCAAACCTCCTCCCGCCCCCCAACCCTCTTACGCCGCCCCCCCAGGCCTCCCGCCCCAAGCCCCCCAACCCCCTCCCGCCCCCCCGGGCCTCCCGCCTCGAGCCCCCAAACCCGCTTCCGCCGCCCCCCCGGCCTCCCGCCCCGAGCCCCCCAAACCTCCTCCCGCCCCCCAACCCCCTTCCGCCGCCCCCCCAGGCCTCCCGCCCCGAGCCCCCCAACCCTCTCCCGCCCCCCCGGCCTCCCGCCCCGAGCCCCCACACCCAAACCCCCTCCCGCCGCCCCAGGCCTCCTAACCCGAGCCCTCAAACACCCTCCCACCCCCCCAACCCGAGCCCCCCCAAGTCCCCTCCCGCCCGAGCCCCCTAAACCTCCTCCCGCCCCCCCCCCGCCTCCCGCCCCGAGCCCCCCAAACCTCCTCCCGCCGCCCCGGCCTCCCGCCCCAAGCCCCCCAAACCCCCTCCCGCCCCCCCAACCCGAGCCCCCCAAACCTCCTCCCGCCCCCCCGGCCTCCCGCCCCGAGCCCCCCAAACCCCCTCCCGCCCCCCCAACCCGAGCCCCCCAAACCTCCTCCCGCCCCCTGGCCTCCCAACCTGAACCTCCTGTCTCCCGGCTTCCCTACCCAAGTCCCCTCGACTCCAGGCCAGCCACCCAATGGGCGTCCCATGGTTTACATAGAGGCAATAAGAGATTTTCTGTCTTATTCTGTCTCTGTTTTAATGACTCCTGACATCCTGTTTGCTTCCCTGACGGCCGCTGCGCCCTGCACGGACGCTCCCAGAGAACTGGCCAGCGACTCCAAGGTCTCTCTCGGGGACTTGCAGCCAAACTGGTCCCCACCACGTTTACGTCTGGTTGGGACACGTGTTTCCAAGGGCTTTGCATTTACCAACAGGACGTTTCGTCGCCCAGTCGCGCAGTTTGGTGGGATCTTTTGGAAACTCTTCACAGGCCGCTTTGGTCTGAACTCTCTTGAGCAGTTTGGGATCAGCCGCAAACTTTACCCCTCCCTGCTCACCCCTTTCTCCAGATCATTATGAATAAGTTGAACAGGATTGGTCCCAGGACTGACCCTTGGGGGACCCCACTAGTTACCCCTCTCCACTCTGAAAATGTACCATGTATCCCTACCCTTTGTTTCCTGTCTTTAACCAGTTCTCAGTCCAAGAAAGGACCTTCCCTCTTATCCCATGGCCATGGAATTGACACAAGAGCCTTTGGGGAGGGACCTTGTCCAAGGCTTTCTGGAAATCCCAGTGCCCTGTATCCACTGGCTCCCCTTGTCCGCGTTCGCTGACCCCCCAGGACTCCCTTTAGGGGACCCAGGGGGCCCTGCCCACCCTGCCTGCTCCAGCACATGGTGCAGAAGTGGATCTGAAGGCGAGGTGACCAACCCCCGTCAGTTCTGCCTTCAGAGCTCTCGGGTGCCACCTCTGGGCCTGGCGACTTGTTTCTGGTTCGACAGCCGCTCAGCCGCGCCCCCGCTCAGGCCTGGCTCGGGGCAGAGGCAGAGAGTCCCGCAGGCCCTTGAGAAGCCTTTCCCTTGCCCCAGTGTTAATCGGCGCCCCGCCGGGGCATGGAGACGAACCCACCCCTCCACGCCAGGCTGCCCAGCCGCCTGCCGCTCACCTTGAACTTGCCCTCGGGGGAGAAGATGCTGACCCAGCGGTTGTCGTAGTCAGCAATGATGATGTCTCCGTTCATGTCGACCGTCACGCCGGTGGGGCGCTGCAGCTGGCCGGGGGAGCGCCCCGCACGCCGAAGCGCAGCCGGAACTGGCCCTCGTTGGAGAAGACCTGGCAGGGCAGGGCAGGGCAGTCAGCGGGGGGAGGGGGGGCAGGGGAGGGGCAGCGGAGGGGGCTGGAGCCGACGGGCCCTACCTGCACACACTGGTTATTGCTGTCGGCCACCACGATGCGCCCGGAGCTGGAGGTGGAGATGCCCTGCAGGTTGGTGAATTCCCCCTTCTCCCGGCCTCGGCTTCCTGCAGGCAGAGCAGAGGGTGAGGGGAGCAGGCAGGGTAGGCGGGAGAGATCAGCTAGTCCAGCCCCCGGCCCTCAGGGTAGGGCCAAGCGCCAGCAAGACCAGCGGGTCCCAGCCTTTCATACCACCCACCGGCAAGCTCACGCAGACCGGTGGTGGGCTGGCAACTTTTCATTTGCATATTCATTATGCAAGTATGCAAATAAAATGTTACCCACCTGCCAAAATACATACCTGAGGCCCGGCCCCCAGAGCTGCCGTGAACAGCTGCTTTCAGCTGCCAGGGCCTGGTGGTTGGGAGCCACTGACCTAGCCCATCCCTGACCGCTGCCTGTGCAAGCTGCTCTGAGATATCCCCAGGGATGGAGACGCCACAGCCCCCAGGCAACGTACCCCAGTGTCACCCCTCACGTCCAATCTCAACCCCCTGGCTGCTTGGCCTGTCCTCAGAGGCCAAGCGGAACAATTCCCCCTCCTCCTGCCTCCCTTTAAGGTACCTGAAAACCTGGCACCCCCTCCCAGTCTGCTTCTTTCCCAGCTGGACAGCCCAGTTCTTCCAGCTCCTGTGCTCGGACCGTTCATCATTCTCGTTGCTCCTCTCTGGACCCTCCCCAATTCCTCCACGTGTCTTGAAACGTGGGGCCCAGAGCTGGACACGACTCCAGCTGGGGCCTAATCAGGACAGTTACTCCCCGTGTCTTGCTCACAATCGCCCGCGAATACACCTGAGATGGGCCTGGCCCGCGACCTGGAAACGTGCCTAGGAAGACGTCGCGCTAGAAAACGCTTTCTGCAGAGGCGCTCCGGTCAGGCCCGACTGGCGCCGTCGTGCCTGGCCCTAGCTCCGCAGCCGGTCCTGCGCTCACGCGGGCTGCTGGCTGTCCTGGGCCACGCCGCAGCGTGGGTGCGTGGTGCCCGGCGGGGGCGAGGGCAGGACTCCGGGGGGAGGCCCGCAGGAATGGCCCGAGGGGGAAGATGCCACCAGTGAGAATCAGAGAGAGCAAAGGAGGCAGTGGAGCTGCCTAGGCAGCTGGGACCAGTTGCTGGGGGGCTGGGCTGGCTGGGGGGCTGGGCAGGGCCCCCCCATGCTCATGATGGATTCTACCAGCTGCGCCTGGCGCCTGGAACAAGTCTGGGCTGCGCCGTGTCCCTGGGACCCGAGAACCCTTCTCTTCTACCTGCCCCCCGAGAGTCCCCTCGGCCTGCGGCTGGGGGGTCGGGCCCCGTGACTCCTCCGGCCACGAGTCCCACAGGCCGACTGCTGCCTGACGAAAACCTCCCCTTGGTTTTACTGGAAAAGCAGCAGGCAGGCCTGCGAGCTGCCGATCGCCCGGGGATCCAGCCCCAGCCATCCCCTCCCCGCACTGCGCTGTCCGTGAGGGCGCCAGCTTTCCCCACAGCGCCTGGCGCTAGCTCACCCCTCAGCCCCCGCAGGTCCTCCCCGTAGCGCTGACCTGCCTGGAAACCCGCCCTTGCCAGCCGCAAGCCCACCTGCGCTTCCCCTCCCTGAGACTCCGAGCGCTGGCAGGGCCCTCGAGAGCCGCGGCCCAGCGCCAGCCAGACCCGCCCAGCCTGCTCGCGAATCTCTGCAGGGACGGAGGCACCACAGCCCCCCAGCCAGCTGAGGCCAGTGATTCACCCCGACAGGCAGGACGTGTCTCCTAGTGTCCAACCTGACCCCCTGCGCCGCCGCGACCCGGCAGCCCCACCCGCCAGCGCCGCGACCCCCCCCCGCCTGCGCCGCCGCGACCCCCCCCGCCTACGCCGCCGCGACCCCACCCGCCTACGCCGCCGCGACCCCACCCGCCGCGACCCCACCCGCCAGCGCCGCCGCGACCCCACCCGCCTGCGCCGGGCTGCGATTCCCAGACTGACCCACATGGGGACTGGCCAGACACCTAGGCCCCACGTGAGAGATAACAAGGCTCTTTCGGGGGTGGGGGGGGCTGGAAGGGGCAGGTGGCGGAGGGAAGCATGAAGGAAGCAGACTAAGTCCAGACAGGGGGGTTCAGGAGCCTGCGAACCCCTCCCCCCAAGAGGACGAAGGCTCTGTCCTGGCTCCTCCGCCTGCGCAGATCTGGGAGAAGCAACAACCCTTCTGTTCTCCTGGCCGGTGAGTCGCGTCCAGCAGCGGGTGAGGGTGCAGGGTCGGGGGCCCCGCCGCGCCCCATGGCTCCCTGTCCTGTCCTCAGGCCAAGGAGAGCCATTTATCTCCCTCTGTGACCCCTTGGACCTGAGAACGGCTCCTGGCCCCTCTCCGTCTGCTCCTTTCCCAACTCAACGGGCGATTCCTTCAGCCTCCCTCCCAGCTCCTGTTCTCCAGACCGGTCATTGTTCTCGGTGCTCGTCTCTGGACCCTCTCCAGTCTCTCCACCTTTCCTGCCATGCGGGGCCCACAACTGGACACGACTCCGGCTGGGGCCTGACCAGCGCGGAGCAGAGCGGAAGGACTTCCCGTGTCTTGCTCACCACACGCCTGCTCACGCAGCCCAGAATCACGTTGGCTTTTTGTGCAAGTGTCACAGTCGGCTCCACTCTGACCCCTCGGTCCCTTCCTGCAGGCTCCTTCCTCGGCAGTGGCTTCCCACTCTGTGCCTGCGTCTGCACAGCAGGCTTCACTGGAGCATCGTTCCAAACAGCCCTGTCCCCGACTCCCCTCAGCCCTGTACAATCAAGGCTACAGGAGTCGGAGTGCGACGTGCTCGGCTCGCCGCTATTTGGACGTTCTCTCACAGTAACTGCCTGCTGCGTGTGAGAGGGACCGTCCCCTCCTAAGTGGGGCACTTTGCATTTGGCCGAACTCCACTTCGTCCTGCTCGAGCAGCGTCTTTACACGCCCCCCATGTCGTCTGTCCAAGCTGCCTTCCTGTGTTGAAGCCCACCAAGGATTTCCCCGGGAAGCCAATCTGGTCGCCTGCCCTATTCGCTTTTCTTGCTGCGCTTTAACAAGGCTTCTTTAAAATCCTGCCCGCTCTCCTGGACTCCTTCCCCTTCATGTTACATCCCAGGGGATCCTGCCCGTCAGATCTGAGGGAGTCAGTCTGCCCTTCTGCAGTCCAGGGGGTGTATTTTGCTGCTCTCCTTTCTTCCTTTGCTCAGGATCCTGAAATCTCCCATCTCATGATCACTGCTGCCCAGGCTGGCACCCACCTCCACTTCCCCTCCTAGTTCCCCTGTCTGTGAGCAGCAGGTCGAGCTGGGCACGGCCCCTGCTGGGCTCCTGCAGCCCAACCCCAAGAAGTTGGCCCCAATATTCTCCAAACACTCCCTGCTTGCGTGTGCTGCCGTGTCACTCTCCCAGCCGCCGCCCGGGTCTTTTTACTGCCCCTCAGCATTCTCGGCACGGTCTCCAAAGCCGGGAGGGCTGGGCCGGGCCGGGGGCGACCCACTGCCCCAGGACTCAAGCTGTGGGTGGCCCGTGGATTGACAGGCAACAAGCTGGTCGCAGGCTCCCGCTCGGCCCCTTCCGAGGGATTCCCGGCGCGCTGCTCACTCGCTGCCGTGGCCGGAGCAGCTGTGCCCTCCCTGGCAGGGTCACCGGCCTGCCCTGCCCCTCTTGCTTCTCAGGGCGCAGGGGAAGGAGAGGACTGACCATGCCCCTCTGCAGGGCAGTCGCACTGCGTGAGCCGGGGGGTCACCAACCCGCCCATCACTCGGCAGCTTGGGCCTGGTTTGGCCGGGAGGCTCCGGTGCCAGCCCTGCCCCACCCTCTCCCCCCACCGGGCAGCTCCTGCCCCCTGCCTTGCTGTCCCCTCAGGAGCCCCCTGCTTGCTGGATGTCGGGGGCCCCCCACTCTGTGTCCTTTCTCCGCAGAGCAGAGGGGCCACAGCAGGACTGGGCAGGGCCTGGAGCAGGGGAGGTAGACCCTGGACTGCACTTCCCCCAGCCAGTTCTCCCTCCCCCCCCAGCGCCCCCTGCCCCTCAGCCTCTCCGGGCCAGGTCAGAGCCAGGAGGCTGGACGCCGAGCAGGCTCCGCGCCCCGGCGCCCCCGCTCACCCACGCGGAAGATCAGCTCGTCCTCGATGGGGTTCTCCTTCTTCTTGCCGCTGCCGTACATGCTGGAGGGGCGCCGCACGGCCTTCTGCCGGACGTGCCCGCTGCTGGGGGACTTGACGCGGCGCTTGACGTCGTCGGGCGAGGGCGGCACGTCGCAGGCCCGCAGGGCCTTGGCGCGGAAGGGGCTGCCCCTGATGGGCTGCTCGTAGAGCAGGATGGAGAGCAGGAAGTCGCCCTCCTGCCGCGGCGTGTACACCAGCTCGTAGGTGCCGTTCTTGTTGTCCAGCACCTCGGCCTCGGCCCGGCTGCCGTCGGGCGCCGTCACCTGGGCCCGCAGGCTGGCACTGCCGCTGCGCACCAGCTCGCCGGCCCGGTCCTTGGTAGTGACGGTCAGGGCGCAGGGCTGGCCCACCACGGCCTGCCGCAGCCCCTCGCCCGTGGCCACGCTCTGGTGGGCCACGGCGCTGGTGGTGCGCAGCACGCCCAGGTTGAGGATGGACTTGCGCACGCCCTCCGTCTCCACCACGTAGTCCAGCTGGGCGTTCTCCTGCGGCCGCTCAGGGAAGTCCTGGCTGGCCAGCGCGCTGAGCCGCTCGCCCATCTGCTTCTGCACCAGCAGCACCTCCGTGGCCGTGCCGTGGCGCAGCGCCTGCTCCGTGAAGGAGCAGCTGCTCAGGATGTCCTCCTGGCCCTGCCGCAGGGCGTCCAGCTGGACCTGCAGCACCTGCGAAGGGCGCGTCAGTCGGGGGGCGGCCGGAGGCCCGGTGGGCAGGGCCCCTTGGGAATCTCAGTCGGGGAGAACTGGCCGGGGGAACGCACACTGGCCAGGAGAGGCTGGGGGGGAACTGGTTGGGAGAGGCGGGGGGGGGGGGGAGAACTGGCCGGGGGAACGCACACTGGCCAGGAGAGGCTGGGGGGGGGCGCTGGTTGGGAGAGGCGGGGGGGGGAGAACTGGCCGGGGGAACGCACACTGGCCAGGAGAGGCTGGGGGGGGCGCTGGTTGGGAGAGGCGGGGGGGGAGAACTGGCCGGGGGAACGCACACTGGCCAGGAGAGGCTGGGGGGGCACTGGTTGGGAGAGGCGGGGGGGGGGAGAACTGGCCGGGGGAACGCACACTGGCCAGGAGAGGCTGGGGGGGCGCTGGTTGGGAGAGGCGGTGGGGGGAGAACTGGCCGGGGGAACGCACACTGGCCAGGAGAGGCGGGGGGGGGGGCGCTGGTTGGGAGAGGTGGGGGGGGGGGAGAACTGGCCGGGGGAACGCACACTGGCCAGGAGAGGCTGGGGGGGGCGCTGGTTGGGAGAGGCGGGAGGGAGAACTGGCCGGGGGAACGCACACTGGCCAGGAGAGGCCGGGGGGGGCGCTGGTTGGGAGAGGCGGGCGGGGGACACTGGCCAGGGGAACGCACACACACTGGCCAGGAGAGGCTGGGGGGGGCGCTGGTTGGGAGAGGCGGGGGGGGGAGAACTGGCCGGGGGGAACGCACACTGGCCGGGAGAGGCGGGGGGGGGGGTGCTGGTTGGGAGAGGCGGGGGGGGGGAGAACTGGCCGGGGGAACGCACACTGGCCAGGAGAGGCTGGGGGGGGGCGCTGGTTGGGAGAGGCGGGGGGGGGGGAGAACTGGCCGGGGGAACGCACACTGGCCAGGAGAGGCTGGGGGGGGCACTGGTTGGGAGAGGCGGGGGGGGGGAGAACTAGGCGGGGGAACGCACACTGGCCAGGAGAGGCTGGGGGGGGCGCTGGTTGGGAGAGGCGGGGGGGGGGGAGAACTGGCCGGGGAACGCACACTGGCCAGGAGAGGCTGGGGGGGGCGCTGGTTGGGAGAGGCGGGGGGGGGGGGAGAACTGGCCGGGGGAACGCACACTGGCCAGGAGAGGCGGGGGGGGGGGCGCTGGTTGGGAGAGGCGGGGGGGGGGGGAGAACTGGCCGGGGGAACGCACACTGGCCAGGAGAGGCTGGGGGGGGCGCTGGTTGGGAGAGGCGGGGGGGGGGGGAGAACTGGCCGGGGGAACGCACACTGGCCAGGAGAGGCGGGGGGGGGGGCGCTGGTTGGGAGAGGTGGGGGGGGGGAGAACTGGCCGGGGGAACGCACACTGGCCAGGAGAGGCTGGGGGGGCGCTGGTTGGGAGAGGCGATGGGGGGGAGAACTGGCCGGGGGAACGCACACTGGCCAGGAGAGGCTGGGGGGGCGCTGGTTGGGAGAGGCGGTGGGGGGGAGAACTGGCCGGGGGAACGCACACTGGCCAGGAGAGGCCGGGGGGGGCGCTGGTTGGGAGAGGCGGGGGGGGGAGAACTAGGCGGGGGAACGCACACTGGCCAGGAGAGGCTGGGGGGGGCGCTGGTTGGGAAAGGCGGGGGGGGGGGAGAACTGGCCGGGGGAACGCACACTGGCCAGGAGAGGCTGGGGGGGGCGCTGGTTGGGAGAGGCGGTGGGGGGGAGAACTGGCCGGGGGAACGCACACTGGCCAGGAGAGGCCGGGGGGGGCGCTGGTTGGGAGAGGCGGGGGGGGGAGAACTAGGCGGGGGGAACGCACACTGGCCAGGAGAGGCTGGGGGGGGCGCTGGTTGGGAAAGGCGGGGGGGGGGGGGGAGAACTGGCCGGGGGAACGCACACTGGCCAGGAGAGGCTGGGGGGGCGCTGGTTGGGAGAGGCGGGGGGGGGGGAGAACTGGCCGGGGGAACGCACACTGGCCAGGAGAGGCTGGGGGGGGCGCTGGTTGGGAGAGGCGGGGGGGGAGAACTGGCCGGGGGAACGCACACTGGCGAGGAGGGGCTGGGGGGGTGCTGGTTGGGAGAGGCGGGGGGGAGAACTGGCCAGGGGAACGCACACTGGCCAGGAGAGGCTGGGGGGGGCGCTGGTTGGGAGAGGTGGGGGGGGGACACTGGCCGGGGGAACGCACACTGGCCAGGAGAGGCTGGGGGGGGCGCTGGTTGGGAGAGGCGGGGGGGGGGGGGGAGAACTGGCCGGGGGAACGCACACTGGCCAGGAGAGGCTGGGGGGGGCGCTGGTTGGGAGAGGCGGGGGGGGCGAACTGGCCGGGGGAACGCACACTGGCCAGGAGAGGCTGGGGGGGGTGCTGGTTGGGAGAGGCGGGGGGGGGGGAGAACTGGCCGGGGGAACGCACACTGGCCAGGAGAGGCTGGGGGGGGGCGCTGGTTGGGAGAGGCGGGGGGGGAGAACTGGCCGGGGGAACGCACACTGGCCAGGAGAGGCTGGGGGGGGCACTGGTTGGGAGAGGCGGGGGGGAGAACTGGCCGGGGGAACGCACACTGGCCAGGAGAGGCTGGGGGGGGCGCTGGTTGGGAGAGGTGGGGGGGGGACACTGGCCAGGGGAACGCACACTGGCCAGGAGAGGCTGGGGGGGGCGCTGGTTGGGAGAGGCGGGGGGGGGAGAACTGGCCGGGGGAACGCACACTGGCCAGGAGAGGCTGGGGGGGCGCTGGTTGGGAGAGGTGGGGGGGGGACACTGGCCAGGGGAAAGCACACTGGCCAGGAGAGGCTGGGGGGGGTGCTGGTTGGGAGAGGCGGGGGGGGGGAGAACTGGCCGGGGGAACGCACACTGGCCAGGAGGGGCTGGGGGGGGCGCTGGTTGGGAGAGGCGGGGGGGGGGGGGAGAACTGGCCGGGGGAACGCACACTGGCCAGGAGAGGCTGGGGGGGGGGGCGCTGGTTGGGAGAGGCGGGGGGGGGGAGAACTGGCCGGGGGAACGCACACTGGCCAGGAGAGGCTGGGGGGGGGGCGCTGGTTGGGAGAGGCGGGGGGGGGGGGAGAACTGGCCGGGGGAACGCACACTGGCCAGGAGAGGCTGGGGGGGGGGCGCTGGTTGGGAGAGGCGGGGGGGGGGAGAACTGGCCGGGGGAACGCACACTGGCCAGGAGAGGCTGGGGGGGGGGCGCTGGTTGGGAGAGGCGGGGGGGGGAGAACTAGGCGGGGGAACGCACACTGGCCAGGAGAGGCTGGGGGGGGCGCTGGTTGGGAGAGACGGGGGGGGAGAACTGGCCGGGGGAACGCACACTGGCCAGGAGAGGCTGGGGGGGGGCGCTGGTTGGGAGAGGCGGGGGGGGGGGGAGAACTGGCCGGGGGAACGCACACTGGCCAGGAGAGGCTGGGGGGGGCGCTGGTTGGCAGAGGCGGGGTGGGGGGGAGAACTGGCCGGGGGAACGCACACTGGCCAGGAGAGGCTGGGGGGGGCACTGGTTGGAGAGGCGGGGGGGGGGAGAACTAGGCGGGGGAACGCACACTGGCCAGGAGAGGCTGGGGGGGGCGCTGGTTGGGAGAGACGGGGGGGGGGAGAACTGGCCGGGGGAACGCACACTGGCCAGGAGAGGCTGGGGGGGGGCGCTGGTTGGGAGAGGCGGGGGGGGGAGAACTGGCCGGGGGAACGCACACTGGCCAGGAGAGGCTGGGGGGGGCGCTGGTTGGCAGAGGCGGGGTGGGGGGGAGAACTGGCCGGGGGAACGCACACTGGCCAGGAGAGGCTGGGGGGGGCGCTGGTTGGCAGAGGCGGGGTGGGGGGGAGAACTGGCCGGGGGAACGCACACTGGCCAGGAGAGGCTGGGGGGGGGGGGCGCTGGTTGGGAGAGGCGGGGGGGGGGGAGAACTGGCCGGGGGAACGCACACTGGCCAGGAGAGGCTGGGGGGGCGCTGGTTGGGAGAGGCGGGGGGGGGAGAACTGGCCGGGGGAACGCACACTGGCCAGGAGAGGCGGGGGGGGGGTGCTGGTTGGGAAAGGCGGGGTGGGGGGGAGAACTGGCCGGGGGAACGCACACTGGCCAGGAGAGGCTGGGGGGGGTGCTGGTTGGGAGAGGCGGGGGGGGGGAGAACTGGCCGGGGGAACGCACACTGGCCAGGAGAGGCTGGGGGGGGCGCTGGTTGGGAGAGGCGGGGGGGGAGAACTGGCCGGGGGAACGCACACTGGCCAGGAGAGGCCGGGGGGGGCGCTGGTTGGAGAGGCGGGGGGGGGGAGAACTGGCTGGGGGAACGCACACTGGCCAGGAGAGGCTGGGGGGGCGCTGGTTGGGAGAGGCGGGGGGGGGAGAACTGGCCGGGGGAACGCACACTGGCCAGGAGAGGCCGGGGGGGGCGCTGGTTGGGAGAGGCGGGGGGGGGGAGAACTGGCCGGGGGAACGCACACTGGCCAGGAGAGGCTGGGGGGGGCGCTGGTTGGGAGAGGCGGGGGGGGGACACTGGCCAGGGGAACGCACACTGGCCAGGAGAGGCTGGGGGGGGGGGCGCTGGTTGGGAGAGGCGGGGGGGGGGAGAACTGGCCGGGGGAACGCACACTGGCCAGGAGAGGCTGGGGAGGGCGCTGGTTGGGAGAGGCGGGGGGGGAGAACTGGCCGGGGGAACGCACACTGGCCAGGAGAGGCCGGGGGGGGCGCTGGTTGGGAGAGGCGGGGGGGGGGGGAGAACTGGCCAGGGGAACGCACACTGGCCAGGAGAGGCTGGGGGGGCGCTGGTTGGGAGAGGCGGGGGGGGGGAGAACTGGCCGGGGGAACGC
This sequence comes from Pelodiscus sinensis, assembly GCF_049634645.1. Taxonomy (NCBI): domain Eukaryota; kingdom Metazoa; phylum Chordata; order Testudines; family Trionychidae; genus Pelodiscus; species Pelodiscus sinensis. Next base: position 13,639 of record NW_027465814.1, read on the forward strand.
ACACTGGCCAGGAGAGGCTGGAGGGGGCGCTGGTTGGGAGAGGCGGGGGGGGGAGAACTGGCCGGGGGAACGCACACTGGCCAGGAGAGGCTGGGGGGGGCGCTGGTTGGGAGAGGTGGGGGGGGGACACTGGCCGGGGGAACGCACACTGGCCAGGAGAGGCTGGGGGGGGCGCTGGTTGGCAGAGGCGGGGTGGGGGGGAGAACTGGCCGGGGGAACGCACACTGGCCAGGAGAGGCTGGGGGGGGGCGCTGGTTGGGAGAGGCGGGGGGGGGACACTGGCCAGGGGAACGCACACTGGCCGGGAGAGGCGGGGGGGGGTGCTGGTTGGGAGAGGCGGGGGGGGGGGAGAACTGGCCGGGGGAACGCACACTGGCCGGGAGAGGCGGGGGGGGGTTCTGGTTGGGAGAGGCGGGGGGGGGGAGAACTGGCCGGGGGAACGCACACTGGCCAGGAGAGGCTGGGGGGGGCGCTGGTTGGGAGAGGCGGGGGGGGGGAGAACTGGCCGGGGGAACGCACACTGGCCAGGAGAGGCTGGGGGGGCACTGGTTGGGAGAGGCGGAGGGGGGGGGAGAACTGGCCGGGGGAACGCACACTGGCCAGGAGAGGCTGGGGGGGCGCTGGTTGGAGAGGCGGGGGGGGAGAACTGGCCGGGGGAACGCACACTGGCCAGGAGAGGCTGGGGGGGGCGCTGGTTGGGAGAGGCGGGGGGGGGGAGAACTGGCCGGGGGAACGCACACTGGCCAGGAGAGGCTGGGGGGGCGCTGGTTGGGAGAGGCGGGGGGGGGAGAACTGGCCGGGGGAACGCACACTGGCCAGGAGAGGCTGGGGGGGGCGCTGGTTGGGAGAGGCGGGGGGGGGAGAACTGGCCGGGGGAACGCACACTGGCCGGGAGAGGCTGGGGGGGGCGCTGGTTGGGAGAGGCGGGGGGGGGGAGAACTGGCCGGGGGAACGCACACTGGCCAGGAGAGGCTGGGGGGGGCGCTGGTTGGGAGAGGCGGGGGGGGAGAACTGGCTGGGGGAACGCACACTGGCTAGGAGAGGCTGGGGGGGGCGCTGGTTGGGAGAGGCGGGGGGGGGGAGAACTAGGCGGGGGAACGCACACTGGCCAGGAGAGGCTGGGGGGGGACACTGGCCGCTGGGGGGACACTGGCCAGGAGAGGCTGGGGGGGGGGACACTGGCCGGGGGGGGGGACACTGGCCAGGAGAGGCTGGGGGGGGGGACACTGGCCGGGGGGGGGACACTGGCCGGGAGAGGGGGGGGGGACACTGGCCGGGGGGGGGGGGACACTGGCCGGGGGGGGGGGGACTGGCCAGGAGAGGCGGGGGGGGGACACTGGCCGGGGGGGCGGACACTGGCCGGGAGAGGCGGGGGGGGGACACTGGCCGGGAGAGGCGGGGGGGGACACTGGCCGGGGGGGGGGACACTGGCCGGGGGGGGGGACACTGGCCGGGGGGGGGGACACTGGCCAGGAGAGGCTGGGGGGGGGCGCTTGGTTGGGAGAGGCGGGGGGGGGAGAACTGGCCGGGGGAACGCACACTGGCCAGGAGAGGCTGGGGGGGGCGCTGGTTGGCAGAGGCGGGGTGGGGGGGAGAACTGGCCGGGGGAACGCACACTGGCCAGGAGAGGCTGGGGGGGGCGCTGGTTGGGAGAGGCGGGGGGGGGGGAGAACTGGCCGGGGGAACGCACACTGGCCAGGAGAGGCTGGGGGGGGCGCTGGTTGGCAGAGGCGGGGTGGGGGGGAGAACTGGCCGGGGGAACGCACACTGGCCAGGAGAGGCTGGGGGGGGGGGCGCTGGTTGGGAGAGGCGGGGGGGGGGGAGAACTGGCCGGGGGAACGCACACTGGCCAGGAGAGGCTGGGGGGGGGGGCGCTGGTTGGGAGAGGCGGGGGGGGGGGAGAACTGGCCGGGGGAACGCACACTGGCCAGGAGAGGCTGGGGGGGGGGGCGCTGGTTGGGAGAGGCGGGGGGGGGGGGAGAACTGGCCGGGGGAACGCACACTGGCCAGGAGAGGCTGGGGGGGGCGCTGGTTGGGAGAGGTGGGGGGGGGACACTGGCCGGGGGAACGCACACTGGCCAGGAGAGGCTGGGGGGGGCGCTGGTTGGCAGAGGCGGGGTGGGGGGGGAGAACTGGCCGGGGGAACGCACACTGGCCAGGAGAGGCTGGGGGGGGCGCTGGTTGGGAGAGGCGGGGGGGGGACACTGGCCAGGGGAACGCACACTGGCCGGGAGAGGCGGGGGGGGGTGCTGGTTGGGAGAGGCGGGGGGGGGGGGAGAACTGGCCGGGGGAACGCACACTGGCCGGGAGAGGCGGGGGGGGGTTCTGGTTGGGAGAGGCGGGGGGGGGGGAGAACTGGCCGGGGGAACGCACACTGGCCAGGAGAGGCTGGGGGGGGCGCTGGTTGGGAGAGGCGGGGGGGGGGGAGAACTGGCCGGGGGAACGCACACTGGCCAGGAGAGGCTGGGGGGGCACTGGTTGGGAGAGGCGGAGGGGGGGGGAGAACTGGCCGGGGGAACGCACACTGGCCAGGAGAGGCTGGGGGGGGCGCTGGTTGGGAGAGGCGGGGGGGGAGAACTGGCCGGGGGAACGCACACTGGCCAGGAGAGGCTGGGGGGGGCGCTGGTTGGGAGAGGCGGGGGGGGGGAGAACTGGCCGGGGGAACGCACACTGGCCAGGAGAGGCTGGGGGGGGCGCTGGTTGGGAGAGGCGGGGGGGGAGAACTGGCCGGGGAACGCACACTGGCCAGGAGAGGCTGGGGGGGGCGCTGGTTGGGAGAGGCGGGGGGGGGAGAACTGGCCGGGGGAACGCACACTGGCCGGGAGAGGCTGGGGGGGGCGCTGGTTGGGAGAGGCGGGGGGGGGGGAGAACTGGCCGGGGGAACGCACACTGGCCAGGAGAGGCTGGGGGGGGCGCTGGTTGGGAGAGGCGGGGGGGGAGAACTGGCTGGGGGAACGCACACTGGCTAGGAGAGGCTGGGGGGGGCGCTGGTTGGGAGAGGCGGGGGGGGGGGAGAACTAGGCGGGGGAACGCACACTGGCCAGGAGAGGCTGGGGGGGGACACTGGCCGCTGGGGGGACACTGGCCAGGAGAGGCTGGGGGGGGGGACACTGGCCGGGGGGGGGGACACTGGCCAGGAGAGGCTGGGGGGGGGGACACTGGCCGGGGGGGGGGACACTGGCCGGGAGAGGGGGGGGGGACACTGGCCGGGGGGGGGGGGACACTGGCCGGGGGGGGGGGGACTGGCCAGGAGAGGCGGGGGGGGGACACTGGCCGGGGGGGCGGACACTGGCCGGGAGAGGCGGGGGGGGGACACTGGCCGGGAGAGGCGGGGGGGGACACTGGCCGGGGGGGGGGACACTGGCCGGGGGGGGGGACACTGGCCGGGGGGGGGACACTGGCCAGGAGAGGCTGGGGGGGGGCGCTGGTTGGGAGAGGCGGGGGGGGGAGAACTGGCCGGGGGAACGCACACTGGCCAGGAGAGGCTGGGGGGGGCGCTGGTTGGCAGAGGCGGGGTGGGGGGGAGAACTGGCCGGGGGAACGCACACTGGCCAGGAGAGGCTGGGGGGGGCGCTGGTTGGGAGAGGCGGGGGGGGGGGAGAACTGGCCGGGGGAACGCACACTGGCCAGGAGAGGCTGGGGGGGGCGCTGGTTGGCAGAGGCGGGGTGGGGGGGAGAACTGGCCGGGGGAACGCACACTGGCCAGGAGAGGCTGGGGGGGGGGGCGCTGGTTGGGAGAGGCGGGGGGGGGGGAGAACTGGCCGGGGGAACGCACACTGGCCAGGAGAGGCTGGGGGGGGGGGCGCTGGTTGGGAGAGGCGGGGGGGGGGGAGAACTGGCCGGGGGAACGCACACTGGCCAGGAGAGGCTGGGGGGGGGGGCGCTGGTTGGGAGAGGCGGGGGGGGGGGAGAACTGGCCGGGGGAACGCACACTGGCCAGGAGAGGCTGGGGGGGGGCGCTGGTTGGGAGAGGCGGGGGGGGAGAACTGGCCGGGGGAACGCACACTGGCCAGGAGAGGCCGGGGGGGGCGCTGGTTGGGAGAGGCGGGGGGGGGGGAGAACTGGCTGGGTGGCCAGGGAGAGGCTGGGGGGGCGCTGGTTGGGAGAGGCGGGGGGGGGGGAGAACTGGCCGGGGGAACGCACACTGGCCAGGAGAGGCCGGGGGGGGCGCTGGTTGGGAGAGGCGGGGGGGTGGGAGAACTGGCCGGGGGAACGCACACTGCCAGGAGAGGCTGGGGGGGGCGCTGGTTGGGAGAGGCGGGGGGGGGGACACTGGCCAGGGGAACGCACACTGGCCGGGAGAGGCGGGGGGGGGGGGTGCTGGTTGGGAGAGGCGGGGGGGGGGGGAAGAACTGGCCCGGGGGAACGCACACTGGCCAGGAGAGGCTGGGGGGGGCGCTGGTTGGGAGAGGCGGGGTGGGGGGGAGAACTGGCCGGGGGAACGCACACTGGCCAGGAGAGGCTGGGGGGGGGGCGCTGGTTGGCAGAGGCGGGGTGGGGGGGAGAACTGGCCGGGGGAACGCACACTGGCCAGGAGAGGCTGGGGGGGGGGCGCTGGTTGGGAGAGGCGGGGGGGGGGGAGAACTGGCCGGGGGAACGCACACTGGCCAGGAGAGGCTGGGGAGGGCGCTGGTTGGGAGAGGCGGGGGGGGGGAGAACTGGCCCGGGGGGAACGCACACTGGCCAGGAGAGGCCGGGGGGGGCGCTGGTTGGGAGAGGCGGGGGGGGGGGAGAACTGGCCAGGGGAACGCACACTGGCCAGGAGAGGCTGGGGGGGCGCTGGTTGGGAGAGGCGGGGGGGGGGGAGAACTGGCCGGGGGAACGCACACTGGCCAGGAGAGGCTGGAGGGGGCGCTGGTTGGGAGAGGCGGGGGGGGGGGAGAACTGGCCGGGGGAACGCACACTGGCCAGGAGAGGCTGGGGGGGGCGCTGGTTGGGAGAGGTGGGGGGGGGGACACTGGCCGGGGGAACGCACACTGGCCAGGAGAGGCTGGGGGGGGCGCTGGTTGGCAGAGGCGGGGGTGGGGGGGAGAGAACTGGCCGGGGGAACGCACACTGGCCAGGAGAGGCTGGGGGGGGCGCTGGTTGGGAGAGGCGGGGGGGGGGACACTGGCCAGGGGAACGCACACTGGCCGGGAGAGGCGGGGGGGGGTGCTGGTTGGGAGAGGCGGGGGGGGGGGGGAGAACTGGCCGGGGGAACGCACACTGGCCGGGAGAGGCGGGGGGGGGGGGAGAACTGGCCGGGGGAACGCACACTGGCCAGGAGAGGCTGGGGGGGGGCGCTGGTTGGGAGAGGCGGGGGGGGGGAGAACTGGCCGGGGGAACGCACACTGGCCAGGAGAGGCTGGGGGGGCACTGGTTGGGAGAGGCGGAGGGGGGGGGAGAACTGGCCGGGGGAACGCACACTGGCCAGGAGAGGCTGGGGGGGGCGCTGGTTGGGAGAGGCGGGGGGGGGGAGAACTGGCCGGGGGAACGCACACTGGCCAGGAGAGGCTGGGGGGGGCGCTGGTTGGGAGAGGCGGGGGGGGGGAGAACTGGCCGGGGGAACGCACACTGGCCAGGAGAGGCTGGGGGGGGCGCTGGTTGGGAGAGGCGGGGGGGGGAGAACTGGCCGGGGGAACGCACACTGGCCGGGAGAGGCTGGGGGGGGCGCTGGTTGGGAGAGGCGGGGGGGGGGGAGAACTGGCCGGGGGAACGCACACTGGCCAGGAGAGGCTGGGGGGGCGCTGGTTGGGAGAGGCGGGGGGGGAGAACTGGCTGGGGGAACGCACACTGGCTAGGAGAGGCTGGGGGGGGCGCTGGTTGGGAGAGGCGGGGGGGGGGAGAACTAGGCGGGGGAACGCACACTGGCCAGGAGAGGCTGGGGGGGGACACTGGCCGCGGGGGGGGACACTGGCCAGGAGAGGCTGGGGGGGGGGACACTGGCCGGGGGGGGGGGACACTGAGGCCGGGGGGGGGGACACTGGCCGGGGGGGGGGGGGGGGACACTGGCCGGGGGGGGGGGACACTGGCCGGGGGGGGGGACACTGGCCAGGAGAGGCGGGGGGGGGACACTGGCCGGGGGGGCGGACACTGGCGGGGAGAGGCGGGGGCGGACACTGGCCGGGGGGGGGGACACTGGCCGGGGGGGGGGACACTGGCCGGGGGGTCGTTACCTTCTGCTTGGCGCCGCAGGCAGCCTCCAGGTCCCGCACGAGCAGCCCCTTGCGCTGCTGCAGGGCCTGTTCCAGCTCCGCGAAGGAGCCGCCGATCTCGGCCACGGCCGCGCTCTTCCGCTCCGCCAGCTGCCTGCTGATCTCCGCCACCAGCCCCATGGCCGCCGCCAGCTGGGGCAGCCTGCCGGCCACCAGCAGCCGAGTCACCCACGGGCCACCCCCCCCGGCCCCGCCCCTCCCCCCCGGCTCCCCCATGGGCAGCCCCATCCCGTCCCCCCACCCCACCCACGGACAGCCCCCCCCAGCCCCGCCCCCTGCTCCCCCACGGGCAGCCCCATCCCATCCCCCCCACCCCACCCACGGACAGCCCCCCCCCCAGCCCCGCCCCCTGCTCCCCCACGGGCAGCCCCATCCCATCCCCCCACCCCACCCACGGACAGCCCCCCCCAGCCCCGCCCCCTGCTCCCCCACGGGCAGCCCCATCCCATCCCCCCACCCCACCCACGGACAGCCCCCCCAGCCCCTCCCCCTGCTCCCCCACGGGCAGCCCCATCCCGTCCCCCCACCCCACCCACAGACAGCCCCCCCCAGCCCCTCCCCCTGCTCCCCCACGGGCAGCCCCATCCCGTCCCCCCACCCCACCCACAGACAGCCCCCCCCAGCCCCGCCCCCTGCTCCCCCACGGGCAGCCCCATCCCGTCCCCCCACCCCACCCACGGACAGCCCCCCCCAGCCCCGCCCCCTGCTCCCCCACGGGCAGCCCCATCCCATCCCCCCACCCCACCCACGGACAGCCCCCCCCAGCCCCGCCCCCTGCTCCCCCGTGGGCAGCCCCATCCCATCCCCCCACCCCACCCACGGACAGCCCCCCCCAGCCCCGCCCCCTGCTCCCCCACGGGCAGCCCCATCCCATCCCCCCACCCCACCCACGGACAGCCCCCCCCAGCCCCGCCCCCTGCTCCCCCACGGGCAGCCCCATCCCATCCCCCCACCCCACCCACGGACAGCCCCCCCCAGCCCCGCCCCCTGCTCCCCCGTGGGCAGCCCCATCCCATCCCCCCACCCCACCCACGGACAGCCCCCCCAGCCCCTCCCCCTGCTCCCCCATGGGCAGCCCCATCCCACCCCCCCACGGACAGCCCCCTGTCAGCGAGGGCAGCCTGGCCATGGCTCTTTGGCACCGGCGTGCAGCCCCCCCCCCCCCCCCCGCGGGGTCTGGCCCGGCCATACCGGCTCCTGATGGCGTCCAGCTGCTGCTGCAGCGCGGCCTTGTGCTGCTCCACGACGCTGCGCAGCGGCACCGTCCCGTGCTCCCGGTGCTCGCCCCCCCGCACACTCGCCGCACATGGCCGTCTCGCACGCCTCGCAGTAGAACTCCATCGCCTGGGGGCGGGGCCACGCTGCCACCCACGGGGCCCCGCCCCCAAGGGCCCCGGCCCCTCCCCCCCATGGGCCCCCGGCCCCCTCCCCCTGCCACTGGGGCCCCGGCCCCTCCCCCTGCCACTCGGGCCCCGGCCCCTCCCCCCATGGGCCCCTGGCCCCTCCCCCTGCCACTCAGGCCCCGGCCCCTCCCCCCATGGGCCCCTGGCCCCTCCCCCTGCCACTCAGGCCCCCGGCCCCTCTCCCTATGGGCCCCCGGCCCCTCCCCACATGGGCCCCTGGCTCCTACCCCTGCACTCTCGGGCCCCGGCCCCTCCCCCCATGGGCCCCTGGCCCCTCCCCCTGCCACTCGGGCCCCGGCCCCTCCCCCCATGGGCCCCTGGCCCCCTACCCCTGCCACTCGGGCCCCGGCCCCTCCCCCCATGGGCCCTGGCTCCTACCCCTGCCACTCGGGCCCCGGCCCCTCCCCCTGCACGCCGCTCCCCAGATGGCCACCCAGCTCCTCAAGCAGTGGGGTGCCCCGGCCCCTCCCCCCGCTCCCCAAGAGGAGAGGCCCTGGCACCCACCTTGCCCTCGTGGTTGGGGCAGGAGAGGGGCTGGCCGGGGACGGGCTCGGGGCGGCCGCTCTCCGGGCTGCGCTGCAGCGCCTCCAGCAGGTTGGCGATGAAGAAGTTGCTCTGCAGCGCGGCCACGCCTGGCTCGGGCAGGATGGAGGTCTGGCGGCACACGGGGCAGGACAGGGTCAGGCTCTGGGGCGGGATATAGTTCTGGAGACACCTGGGCACAGCGGGCACAAGAGGGTCAGGACTCCAAGAGCAGGGGGAGGCGCGGGCCAGGCCGGGCCAGCCCCAGGACAAGGGTGGGGAGGGCGTGGGGGCAGGGAGATAGGGAAGGACAGACAGATGGGGAGGGAGGGGAGACAGACAGGGACAGGGAGACGGGGGAGATCCGGACAGGGACAGGGAGGGAGGGAGGGACGGGATCCGGACAGGGACAGGGACAGGATCTGGACAGGGAGGGAGGGTCAGACGGGATCCGGACAGGGACGGGGGAGGGGCGGAATCCAGACAGGGACAGGGACAGGGACAGGGAGGGAGGGGGGGATCCGCACAGGGACAGGGAGGGAGGAAGGGGGGGATCCGGACAGGGACAGGGAGGGAAGGGGGATCCGGACAGGGACAGGGACAGGGAGGGAGGGGGGGATCCGCACAGGGACAGGGAGGAAGGGAGGGGGTGATCCGCACAGGGACAGGCAGACAGGGACAGGGACAGGGACAGGGACAGGGAGGAAGGGGGGGATCCGGACAGGGACAGGGACAGGGAGGAAGGGGGGGATCCGGACAGGGACAGGGAGAAAGGGAGGAAGGGATGGGATGGGATCCGGACAGGGACAGGGACAGGGAGGGAGGAAGGGGGGATCCGGACAGGGACAGGGAGAAAGGAAGGAAGGGGGGGATCCGGACAGGGACAGGGAGAAAGGGAGGGAGGGATGGGATCTGGACAGGGACAGGGAGGAAGGGGGGGATCTGGACAGCAACAGGGAGAAAGGGAGGGAGGGATGGGATCCGGACAGGGACAGGAACAGGGAGGGAGGAAGGGGGGGATCCGGACAGGGACAGGCAGACAGGGAGGGAGGGACGGGATCCGGACAGGGACAGGGAGAAAGGGAGGGAGGGACGGGATCCGGACAGGGACAGGCAGACAGGGAGGGAGGGACGGGATCTGGACAGGGACAGGGAGAAAGGGAGGGAGGGATGGGATCCGGACAGGGACAGGGACAGGGACAAGGAGGGAGGAAGGGGGGGATCCGGACAGGGACAGGGAGAAAGGGAGGAAGGGGGGGATCCGGACAGGGACAGGGAGAAAGGGAGGGAGGGACGGGATCGGGACAGGGACAGGGACGGGATCCAGACAGGGACAGGCAGACAGGGAGGGAGGGACGGGATCCGGACAGGGACAGGGACGGGATCCGGACAGGGACAGGCAGACAGGGAGGGAGGGACGGGATCCGGACAGGGACAGGGACGGGATCCAGACAGGGACAGGCAGACAGGGAGGGAGGGACAGGATCCGGACAGGGACAGGGACAGGGACAGGGACGGGATCCGGACAGGGAGGGAGGGACGGGATCCGGACAGGGAGGGAGGGACGGGATCCGGACAGGGACAGGGACAGGGAGAAAGGGAGGGAGGGACGGGATCTGGACAGGGACAGGGACAGGGAGGGAGGAAGGGGGGATCCGGACAGCGACAGGGAGAAAGGGAGGGAGGGATGGGATCCGGACAGGGACAGGAACAGGGAGGGAGGAAGGGGGGGATCCGGACAGGGACAGGGACAGGGAGAAAGGGAGGAAGGGGGGGATCCAGACAGGGACAGGCAGACAGGGAGGGAGGGACGGGATCCGGACAGGGACAGGGACGGGATCCGGACAGGGACAGGGAAGGAGGGAGAGGATCCAGACAGAGACAGGCAGCCAAGCAGAGGGATGCTCCCACAGAGGAGCGAGCGTGAGCCCTGGGAACAGCGTGGGCCAGACAGACGGACACGTTTGAGGAGGCGGGGCAGCAGGGAGCTGGGGGAAGACGAGGGAGATAAAGTGACCATCACTCGGGGTATCGAGGTGTGGACAGTCACACCCCGCCCCCCATGACAGAACGTACCACCTTGACACCAGCACTAGGGGTGTTGCCCAGTGTGGAACCCAGCACAGACTGGGAGTGCCCAGGGAAGCAATGTGCCACCCGCACTCCAGGGCCCGGGGGTGGTGCCCAGGGCCCAGGAAGGGTGCAAAAGAGGAGGCAAAGGGGCTCTGTCAAAAGCGGCATCGTGTCTGCGAGCCACTGGTGACTGTTGAGCAGCAGCCCTGTGGTGCTCAGCATGGAAGAAGGGGGGAGTGGGCAGCAGGCAGACGCCAGAAGATAGGAATTACAGAAAACTGATAAGGGAAGCCAAGGGACATGCAGGGGGAGAGGGCTTTCTGGCTGCAGAGTTAAGGCCAATAAACAGTGTTTTTAAATATTAGGGGAAAGCACACTCTGAGGGGGGACTGGCCCATTAGAAGGATGCAAAATCCCGTTTACTTAGTTACCTGGTTAAACTCCACGTGTAACCAGTAACCGGTTAAACAGGGTGGGCAGACAGGCGCTGCTCTGAGTGCACTGGGGTGGGGGCTGTCCAGCACCCACTGGTGAGCCTGACCTGGTAAGAGGAGGCTGGCTATGTAAGGGAGGAGCCATTCACACCCCTAGCCCAGTACTCGACAGGACTGTCAAACGAAGGATAATACACAGCAGCCATCCAAGCATCCCGCTGTCTCTGTCCTGCCTCTGAAGGAAGCGCAGACGAGGCCCTACCCAGCCCACCAACATGAGACATGTTTAAAATCAGCAGGTCCAAGAGTTTCCAAAGAGCTGGCCGAGGAGCCACACCATTAATGTGGCTTTGGGTAAGTCTTGGAGCTCGGAGAAAGGCCAGTGGGGCAGCTGTAAAAGGGACATGGGATGGCCCAGGAAGCCTGGCATCCGCCTAGGGCAAGAGAACGGGGCTCGGTTCAGCTGTCGAATTCCAGTGCGGCCTCAGGGCTCCTTGGGAGCTGGCAGCAGGCAGCCCGGCGGCAGCGACCGAGCTCAGGGCAGGGCTGTTAAATGCCGATGGCCACCCCCACAGGGGGGCTCCATTTTGTCTGCCCAGGAAAGTTTCAAAGAAGCATGGAGGAGACTCGGGAGGGCGTCCCGCCAGCCCCGGCACTCAGCAGAGGAGCACGCGCCCGCAGACCCCCAGGCCACGCGTGGCACTAGGGAGGCCAACAGGTTCCATCCCAGCTGATCCTCTGTCCCTGAGGAACAACTCCGGCAGGCAGGAAATCGTCCCCGCGTCCAGCCTAGCCCCCTCCTGCGGCAAGGGGAGCCCCACGCTGCCGGGCCCTCGGAGAGCTCGGGGGAATAACTCAGCACGACGCGCACCTCGGCCTGCTCCCTCCCCGAGCAACGCGCCCGGCCCCTCCCGCCTGCGCCGGAGCACACGTTCCTGAAACGGCGCCGGACCAGGACCCAGGCTGCAGCCAACTGAGCGCAGCGCGTCCCCTCCCGCGTCTGGCTCCCCGCGCTCCTGGCAGTGCAGCCCGGAGCCAGGCGGCCGCTCTCGCCCGTCCGCTGGGCCCGGAGGCACCTGCCCGCGCTGGCATTTCGGGCCTGACACTTGCTCACCTTGCCCTGAGGCTGCCCGCCCCCCACCCAGAGCCAGCCCCCCACCTGGACCCAGCCATGCTACCCTCCCACCGGAGCCAGCCCTCTGCCCACCCCCCACCCGGAGCCAGCCCCCCACCTGGACCCAGGCCCCCGTCCGGAGCCACCATGCTGCCCTCCAACCGGAGCGAGCCCTCCCACTGCCCCCCCACCCGGAGCCAGGCCCCTGTCCAGAGCCACCATGCTACCCTCCAACCGGAGCCAGCCCTCCATCCGCCCCCCGCCCAGAGCCAGCCCCCCACCTGGACCCAGCCATGCTACCCTCCCACCGGAGCCAGCCCTCTGCCCACCCCCCCACCCGGAGCCAGCCCCCCACCTGGACCCAGGCCCCCGTCCGGAGCCACCATGCTACCCTCCAACCGGAGCGAGCCCTCCCACTGCCCCCCCACCCGGAGCCAGGCCCCTGTCCAGAGCCACCATGCTACCTTCCAACCGGAGCCAGCCCCCCGCCCGCCCCCCCACCCAGAGCCAGCCCCCCGCCCAGAGCCACCATGCTACCCTCCAACCGGAGCCAGCCCTCCATCCGCCCCCCCGCCCAGAGCCAGCCCCCCGCCCAGAGCCACCATGCTACCCTCCAACCGGAGCCAGCCCTCCATCCGCCCCCCCGCCCAGAGCCAGCCCCCCACCTGGACCAAGCCCCCTGCCCGGAGCCACCATGCTACCTTCCAACCGGAGCCAGCCCCCCGCCCGCCCCCCCACCCAGAGCCAGCCCCCCGCCCAGAGCCACCATGCTACCCTCCAACCGGAGCCAGCCCTCCATCCGCCCCCCCGCCCAGAGCCAGCCCCCCACCTGGACCAAGCCCCCTGCCCGGAGCCACCATGCTACCTTCCAACCGGAGCCAGCCCCCCGCCCGCCCCCCCCACCCAGAGCCAGCCCCCCCACCCGGAGCCACCATGCTGCAACCCGCCAGCCCACTGCCCCCGACCTACAGCCACCCCACCAGCCACAGCCACCCCACAGCCCCCTGCCTGGTGGGCCCAGCGGGTCACGGGGCGGGTCTGTGCAGGCAACCGGGGCCTTTGGGCCGCCAGGGAGCGAGGGACCCAGCCTCGGAGGAGGGGTGAGGCGGCAGGGTGCAGGCTCTGCAGGCCAGGAGCCGGGGAAGGAGGGGCCAGGCCATGAGCAGAGCTTTTCTGGACACAAGTTCAGATGCTGCAGCTCTGCCGGGCCTCCCTCCACCCGGCTGCAGGACAGGCGGGGTCAGACAAGGGTCCATCCAGCCCAGTGTCCTGTCTGCACAGCAGCCAATAGCAGGTGCCCCAGAGGGAGGGAACCGAACAGGGAACCATCCCATGATCCCTCCCATCACCCACCTCCACACAGACAGGCCAGGGACCCCGTTCACGTTGCCTGTCTACGCTGCCCTCGTGGGGAGAGCAATAACTCTTCCGGAAGAAGCCCTGTTTTCTGATACTAGACTGTAAAGTGACTTGTGCAAGAACGCGTGTGCAGTGTAGAACCAGCAAGTTTTTGTGCAAGAACAGCTAGTCTTGTGCAAGAAGCGGCCAGTGTAGACAAAGTCTCTCCCTTGTTAAATGACTCCGAACGTTCGCTTTGCTTTTCTGACGGCCGCTGCGCCCGAGTGGATGTTTTCAGAGAACTACCCGCGACGACTCCAAGATCTCGCTCCCGGGTAGCCGTAGCCAAATGAGCCCGGATCGTACTGCGCACGGCCGAGTGCTTGGTCCGTAACTCGAGAGAGGCTGCGTGTAGTTGGGATTCTGTGTCCAAGGGGCTTTGCTTTCCATTCAGCAACGTTCCACTTCGTCGCCCAGTCGCGCAGTTTGGTGGGATCTTTTTGAAGCTCTTCACAGGCCGCTTTGGTCTGAACTATCTTGAGCAGTTTGGGATCAGCCGCAAATATTGCCACCTGCCTGCTCACCCCTTTCTCCAGATCATTTATGAATAAGTTGAACAGGATTGGTCCCAGGACTGGCCCTTGGGGGACCCCACTAGTTACCCCTCTCCACTCTGAAAATTTACCATTTCTTCCTACCCTTTGTGTCCTGTCTTTTAACCAGTTCTCAATCCAAGCAAGGACCTTCCCTCTTCTCCCATGGCCATGGAATTTACACAAGAGCCTTTGGGAGGGGCCTTGTCAAAGGCTTTCTGAAAATCTAAGGACACTAGATTCACTGGATCCCCTTGTCCGCGTTCGCTGACCCCCCAGAACTCCAGCAGATCAGTAAGGCAGGACTCCCCTCACGGAAACCATATCGACTTTCCCCCACCAAGTCGGAAGGGCAGCAGCGACCCCCCTGGCGCCCACCCTGCCTCCTTGGCCCAAGGTCAGCATGGCTGCCCCCCCATCACCCCACGGACAACCAGCTCTCCGCCTACGGCCTGTAGCACTCCTCCCACGGGGTCCCTGCGCAGCCCGCTCGCTCGCTCGGCATGGACTGAGCTCTCCTTCGGAAAGCAAGTGCCCTCCTGCGGCCACCAGAGCTGCTGCACCAGGCCCGCTGGCCGCGAGAGGACATCTGGTGCACTCGCATGCCACCGCAGCCCGACCCCCCCGCGCCCTCCCCCCGAGCCGGTCACAGGCCGGTCTGACCCCGCCGCGCCCTCCCCCAGAGCCGGTCACAGGCCGCCCGACCCCCCCCGCGCCCTCCCCCGGAGCCGGTCACAGGCCGCCCGACCCCGCCGCGCCCTCCCCCGGAGCCGGTCACAGGCCGCCCGACCCCGCCGCGCCCTCCCCCGGAGCCGGTCACAGGCCGCCCGACCCCGCCGCGCCCTCCCCCGGAGCCGGTCACAGGCCGCCCGACCCCGCCGCGCCCTCCCCCGGAGCCGGTCACAGGCCGCCCGACCCCGCCGCGCCCTCCCCCCGAGCCGGTCACAGGCCGCCCGACCCCGCCGCGCCCTCCCCCAGACCCGGTCACAGGCCGCCCGACCCCGCCGCGCCCTCCCCCGGAGCCGGTCACAGGCCGGTCTGACCCCACCGCGCCCTCCCCCGGAGCCGGTCACAGGCCGCCCGACCCCCCCGCGCCCTCCCCCGGAGCCGGTCACACGCCGCCCGACCCCGCCGCGCCCTCCCCCCCGAGCCGGTCACAGGCCGGTCTGACCCCCCCCGCGCCCTCCCCCCGGAGCCGGTCACAGGCCGGCCCGACCCCCCCGCGCCCTCCCCCGGAGCCGGTCACAGGCCGGCCCGACCCCGCCGCGCCCTCCCCCGGAGCCGGTCACAGGCCGGCCCGATCCCACCGCGCCCTCCCCCGGAGCCGGTCACAGGCCGGCCCGACCCCCCCGCGCCCTCCCCCGGAGCCGGTCACAGGCCGGCCCGACCCCGCCGCGCCCTCCCCCGGAGCCGGTCACAGGCCGCCCGACCCCGCCGCGCCCTCCCCCGGAGCCGGTCACAGGCCGCCCGACCCCGCCGCGCCCTCCCCCGGAGCCGGTCACAGGCCGCCCGACCCCGCCGCGCCCTCCCCCGGAGCCGGTCACAGGCCGGACCGACCCCGCCGCGTCCTCCCCCGGAGCCGGTCACAGGCCGGTCTGACCCCCCCCGCGCCCTCCCCCGGAGCCGGTCACAGGCCAGTCTGACCCCGCCGCGCCCTCCCCCGGAGCCGGTCACAGGCCGCCCGACCCCGCCGCGCCCTCCCCCAGAGCCGGTCACAGGCCGCCCGACCCCGCCGCGCCCTCCCCAGGAGCCGGTCCCAGGCCGCCCGACCCCCGCCGCGCCCTCCCCCGGAGCCGGTCACAGGCCGCCCGACCCCGCCGCGCCCTCCCCCGGAGCCGGTCACAGGCCGCCCGACCCCGCCGCGCCCTCCCCCGGAGCCGGTCACAGGCCGGTCTGACCCCCCCGCGCCCTCCCCCGGAGCCGGTCACAGGCCGGTCTGACCCCCCCCGCGCCCTCCCCCGGAGCCGGTCACAGGCCGGTCTGACCCCCCCGCGCCCTCCCCCCGAGCCGGTCACAGGCCGGCCCGACCCCGCCGCGCCCTCCCCCCGAGCCGGTCACAGGCCGGCCCGACCCCGCCGCGCCCTCCCCCCGAGCCGGTCACAGGCCGCCCGACCCCACCGCGCCCTCCCCCGGAGCCGGTCACAGGCCGCCCGACCCCCCCGCGCCCTCCCCCGGAGCCGGTCACAGGCCGCCCGACCCCGCCGCGCCCTCCCCCGGAGCCGGTCACAGGCCGCCCGACCCCGCCGCGCCCTCCCCCGGAGCCGGTCACAGGCCGCCCGACCCCCCCGCGCCCTCCCCCGGAGCCGGTCACAGGCCGCCCGACCCCGCCGCGCCCTCCCCCGGAGCCGGTCACAGGCCGCCCGACCCCGCCGCGCCCTCCCCCGGAGCCGGTCACAGGCCGGACCGACCCCGCCGCGTCCTCCCCCGGAGCCGGTCACAGGCCGGACCGACCCCACCGCGCCCTCCCCCCGAGCCGGTCACAGGCCAGTCTGACCCCGCCGCGCCCTCCCCCGGAGCCGGTCACAGGCCGCCCGACCCCGCCGCGCCCTCCCCCGGAGCCGGTCACAGGCCGCCCGACCCCGCCGCGCCCTCCCCCGGAGCCGATCACAGGCCGGTCTGACCCCACCGCGCCCTCCCCCGGAGCCGGTCACAGGCCGGCCCGATCCCACCGCGCCCTCCCCCCCGGAGCCGGTCATAGGCTGGTCTGACCCCGCCGCGCCCTCCCCTGGAGCCGGTCACAGGCCGGCCCGACCCCGCCGCGCCGTCCCCCGGAGCCGGTCACAGGCCGCCCGACCCCGCCGCGCCCTCCCCCGGAGCCGGTCACAGGCCGGACCGACCCCCCCGCGCCCTCCCCCGGAGCCGGTCACAGGCCGGACCGACCCCGCCGCGCCCTCCCCCGGAGCCAGTCACAGGCCGGACCGACCCCGCCGCGCCCTCCCCCGGAGCCGGTCACAGGCCGGCCCGACCCCGCCGCGCCCTCCCCCGGAGCCGGTCACAGGCCGGCCCGATCCCACCGCGCCCTCCCCCCCGGAGCCGGTCACAGGCCGGCCCGACCCCGCCGCGCCCTCCCCTGGAGCCAGGTCACAGGCCGGACCGACCCTGCCGCGCCCTCCCCCGGAGCCGGTCACAGGCCGGCCCGATCCCACCGCGCCCTCCCCCCGGAGCCGGTCACAGGCCGGCCCGACCCCGCCGCGCCCTCCCCCGGAGCCGGTCACAGGCCGCCCGACCCCGCCGCGCCCTCCCCCGGAGCCGGTCACAGGCCGGCCCGACCCCGCCGCGCCCTCCCCCGGAGCCGGTCACAGGCCGGCCCGACCCCCCCCACGCCCTCCCCCGGAGCCGGTCACAGGCCGGCCAGACCCCGCCGCGCCCTCCCCCGGAGCCAGGTCACAGGCCGGACCGACCCCGCCGCGCCCTCCCCCGGAGCCAGGTCACACGCAGGATTCATAGACTCATAGACTTTAAAGTCAGAAGGGACCATTATGATCATCTAGTCTGACCCCCTGCACAGTGCAGGCCACAGAATCTCACCCACCCCTCCTAGAATAATCCTCTCACCTATATCTCAGATATTGAAGCCTTCAAATACTTTGAAGGTCCCAAGATGCAGAGAATCCTCCAGCTGTGATCTGTGCCCCATGCTACCGAGGAAGGCGAAAAACCTCCAGGGCCTCTGCCAATCTACCCTGGAGGAAAATTCCTTCCCAACCCCAAATATGGCGATCAGCTAAACCCTGAGCATGTGGGCAAGACTCACCAGCCAGACACCCAGAAATTCTCTATAGCAACTCCTATCATCCCTCCATTGACCTATTTCCAACTGGTAATGAAAGGTCAATTAGTTACCAAGATCATATTCTCTCATCAACCCATCCCCTTATCATAGAATCATAGAACTGGAAGAGACCTCAGAAGGTCGTCAAGTCCAGTCCCCTGCCCTAGGCAGGACCAATCCCAACTAAATCAACCCAGCCAGGGCTTTGTCAAGCCGAGACTTAAACACCTCTAGGGATGGAGACTCCACTACTTCCCTAGGGAACCCAGCCCAGCGCTTCCCCACCCTCCTAGTGAAATAGTTTTTCCTAATATCCAACCTGGACCTCTCCCACCGCAACTTGAGACCATTGCTCCTTGTTCTGCCATCTGTCACTACTGAGAACAGCCTCTCTCCATCCTCTTTGGAACCTCCCTTCAGGGAGTTGCAGGCTGCTCTCAAATCCCCCCTCACTCTTCTCTTCTGCAGACTAAACAGACCCAAGTCCCTCAGCCTCTCCTCATAGGTCATATGCTCCAGCCCCCTAATCATTTTGGTTGCCCTCCGCTGGACCCTCTCCAATGCGTCCGCATCCTTTTTGTAGTGGGGGGCCCAGAACTGGACACAATACTCCAGATGCAGCCTCACCAGAGCTGAATAAAGGGGCATAATGACATCTCTGGATCTGCTGACAATGCTCCTCTTAATGCAACCTAATATGCCATTAGCCTTCTTGGCTACAAGGGCACACTGTTGACTCACCTCCAGCTACTCATCCACTGTAACCCCCAGGTCCTTTTCTGCAGAACTAGTACTTAGCTGGTTGGTCCCCAGCCTGTAACCATGCTTGGGATTCTTCCATCCCAAGTGCAGGACTCTACACTTGTCCTTGTTGAACCTCATCAGATTTCTTGTGGCCCAATCCTCCAATTTGTCTAAGTCACTCTGGACCCTATCTCTGCCCTTAAGCGTATCTACTTCTCCCCATAGCTTAGTGTCATCCGCAAACTTGCTGAGGGTGCAATCCATCCCCTCATCCAGGTCATTAATAAAGATATTGAACAAAACCGGTCCTAGAACCGAACCTTGGGGCACTCCACTAGAAACCGACCGCCAACCTGACATTGAGCCATTGATCTCTACCCGCTGGGCCCGGCCTTCTAGCCATCTTTCTATCCATCTTACCGTCCATTTATCCAATCCACAATCCCTTAACTTGCTGGGAAGAACATTGTGGGAGACCGTATCAAAAGCCTTGCTAAAGTCAAGGTCTATCACATCCACTGACTTTCCCACGTCCACAGAGCCAGTTACCTCATCATAGAAGCTAATCAGATTGGTCAGGCACAACTTGCCCTTTGTGAATCCATGCTGACTATTCCTAATCACTTTCCTCTCATCCAAGTGTCTCAAAATGGATTCCTTAAGGATCCCTTCCATGATTTTTCCAGGAACCGAGGTAAGACTGACCGGCCTGTAGTTCCCTGGATCGTCCTTCTTCCCTTTTTTGAAGATGGGCACTACATTTGCCTTTTTCCAGTCATCCGGGATTTCTCCCGATCTCCACGACTTTTCAAAGATAATAGCCAAAGGCTCCGCAGTGACATTTGCCAACTCCCTCAGTACCCTCGGATGCACTAAGTCTGGACCCATGAATTTATGTACGTTTAGCTTTTCTAAATAGTTCCTAACCTGTTCTTTACCCACCACGGGCTGTCCATCTTCATCCCATCTTGCGTCACTTAGCACAGAAGTCCAGGAGCCGACCTTGTCCGTGAATACAGAGGCAAAGAAAGCATTGAGTACTTCAGCTTTCCCCACATCGTCTGTCACTAGGTTACCTCCTTCATCCAGTGGGGGCCGCACACCCTCTCTGATCACCACCTTCTTGTTAACATGCCTGTAGAAACCTCTCGTTATCCTTCACATCCTTAGCCAGTCGCAATTCCATCTGCGCTTTCGCCTTCCTGATAACCCCCCGGCACTCTCGAGCTAGACCTTTAAACTCCTCCCTGGTCATTTGTCCAAGTTTCCACTCTTTGTAAGCTTCCTTTTTGTGCTTAAGTTCACCAAGGATTTCCCCTGTAAGCCAGTCCGGTCTCCTACCACGTTTGCCTCTCTTGCTACGCGTCGGGATGGTTTCTTTCTGTGCCTTCAATAAGGCTTCTTTAAAATCCTGCCAGCTGTCCTGGACTCCTTTCCCCTTCATGTTACATCCCAGGGGATTCTGCCCATCAGATCTCGGAGGGAGTCAAAATCTGCTTTTCTGCAGACCAAGGTGTGTATTTTACTTCTCTCTTTCCTTCCTTTGGTCAGGATCCTGAAATCTACCATCTCATGATCACTGCTTCCCAGGTTGTCACCCACCTCTGCTTCCCCTATTAGTTCCTCCCTGTTTGTGAGCAGCAGGTCAAGCAGCTCATGGCCCCTGGTCGGATCCTTCAGGACTTGTGTCAGCCTGGCCACTCCTGGGCATGGCGCCATGTCACAGGCAGGTCCCATCCCAGCAGCCCTGCTGCCGCCACTCTGGGCAGGATGCAGCACTGGGGGACAGGCAGGTCTGTCCGACAGCCCCCCACCCACCGGGCCTCAGCACCAGCTCACCAAGACCGGCGGACCTGTGGGGTGTTGCGCATAGATACCGCGGGGGGTACCCCAAGGGGACAGCGCTCACAGGTGCAGGCGGGGGTACCGCAGGGGGACACTCAGCGCTCACAGGTGCAGGCGGGGGTACCGCAGGGGGACACTCAGCGCTCACAGAAGGTGTGCAGGCGGAGGTACCGCAGGGGGACACTCACCGCTCACAGAAGGTGTGCAGGCGGGGGTACCGCAGGGGGACACTCAGCGCTCACAGAAGGTGCAGGCGGAGGTACCGCAGGGGGACACTCAGCGCTCTCAGAAGGTGTGCAGCCGGGGGTACCGCAGGGGGACACTCACCGCTCACAGAAGGTGTGCAGGCGGGGGTACCGCAGGGGGACACTCAGCGCTCACAGAAGGTGCAGGCGGGGGTACCGCAGGGGGACACTCAGCGCTCACAGAAGGTGCGCAGGCGGGGGTACCGCAGGGGGACACTCACCGCTCACAGAAGGTGTGCAGGCGGGGGTACCGCAGGGGGACACTCAGCGCTCACAGAAGGTGCAGGCGGGGGTACCGCAGGGGGACACTCAGCGCTCACAGAAGGTGTGCAGGCGGGGGTACCGCAGGGGGACACTCAGCGCTCACAGAAGGTGCAGGCGGGGGTACCGCGGGGGGACACTCAGCGCTCACAGAAGGTGTGCAGGCGGGGGTACCGCAGGGGGACACTCAGCGCTCACAGAAGGTGTGCAGGCGGGGGTACCGCAGGGGGACACTCACCGCTCACAGAAGGTGCAGGCGGGGGTACCGCAGGGGGACACTCAGCGCTCACAGAAGGTGTGCAGGCGGGGGTACCGCAGGGGGACACTCAGCGCTCACAGAAGGTGTGCAGGCGGGGGTACCGCAGGGGGACACTCACCGCTCACAGAAGGTGTGCAGGCGGGGGTACCGCAGGGGGACACTCAGCGCTCTCAGAAGGTGTGCAGGCGGGGGTACCGCAGGGGGACACTCAGCGCTCACAGAAGGTGTGCAGGCGGGGGTACCGCAGGGGGACACTCAGCGCTCACAGAAGGTGTGCAGGCGGGGGTACCGCAGGGGGACACTCAGCGCTCACAGAAGGTGTGCAGGCGGGGGTACCGCAGGGGGACACTCAGCGCTCTCAGAAGGTGTGCAGGCGGGGGTACCGCAGGGGGACACTCAGCGCTCACAGAAGGTGCAGGCGGAGGTACCGCAGGGGGACACTCACCGCTCGCAGAAGGTGTGCAGGCGGGGGTACCGCAGGGGGACACTCAGCGCTCGCAGAAGGTGTGCAGGCGGGGGTACCGCAGGGGGACACTCAGCGCTCGCAGAAGGTGTGCAGGCGGGGGTACCGCAGGGGGACACTCAGCGCTCACAGAAGGTGCAGGCGGGGGTACCGCAGGGGGACACTCACCGCTCACAGAAGGTGTGCAGCCGGGGGTACCGCAGGGGGACACTCACCGCTCACAGAAGATGTGCAGGCGGGGGTACCGCAGGGGGACACTCACCGCTCACAGAAGGTGTGCAGGCGGGGGTACCGCAGGGGGACACTCACCGCTCACAGAAGGTGTGCAGGCGGGGGTACCGCAGGGGGACACTCAGCGCTCACAGAAGGTGTGCAGGCGGGGGTACCGCAGGGGGACACTCAGCGCTCACAGAAGGTGTGCAGGCGGGGGTACCGCAGGGGGACACTCAGCGCTCACAGAAGGTGTGCAGGCGGGGGTACCGCAGGGGGACACTCAGCGCTCACAGAAGGTGTGCAGGCGGGGGTACCGCAGGGGGACACTCAGCGCTCACAGAAGGTGTGCAGGCGGGGGTACCGCAGGGGGACACTCAGCGCTCACAGAAGGTGTGCAGGCGGGGGTACCGCAGGGGGACACTCAGCGCTCGCAGAAGGTGTGCAGGCGGGGGTACCGCAGGGGGACACTCAGCGCTCGCAGAAGGTGTGCAGGCGGGGGTACCGCAGGGGGACACACAGCGCTCGCAGAAGGTGTGCAGGCGGGGGTACCGCAGGGGGACACTCACCGCTCACAGAAGGTGCAGGCGGGGGTACCGCAGGGGGACACTCAGCGCTCACAGAAGGTGTGCAGGCGGGGGTACCGCAGGGGGACACTCAGCGCTCACAGAAGGTGCAGGCGGGGGTACCGCAGGGGGACACTCAGCGCTCACAGAAGGTGCAGGCGGGGGTACCGCAGGGGGACACTCAGCGCTCACAGAAGGTGCGCAGGCGGGGGTACCGCAGGGGGACACTCAGCGCTCACAGAAGGTGCGCAGGCGGGGGTACCGCAGGGGGACACTCAGCGCTCACAGAAGGTGTGCAGGCGGGGGTACCGCAGGGGGACACTCAGCGCTCACAGAAGGTGCGCAGGCGGGGGTACCGCAGGGGGACACTCACCGCTCACAGAAGGTGCAGGCGGGGGTACCGCAGGGGGACACTCAGCGCTCACAGAAGGTGTGCAGGCGGGGGTACCGCAGGGGGACACTCACCGCTCACAGAAGGTGCAGGCGGGGGTACCGCAGGGGGACACTCAGCGCTCACAGAAGGTGTGCAGGCGGGGGTACCGCAGGGGGACACTCAGCGCTCACAGAAGGTGCGCAGGCGGGGGTACCGCAGGGGGACACTCAGCGCTCACAGAAGGTGTGCAGGCGGGGGTACCGCAGGGGGACACTCAGCGCTCACAGAAGGTGTGCAGGCGGGGGTACCGCAGGGGGACACTCAGCGCTCACAGAAGGTGTGCAGGCGGGGGTGTGACGTAGTGGGGGTACTTGCTGGGCTGTGGTGACCCCTGCTGTCTGGAGCAAGACCCAGCAGGGAAAACCTCGCTAGGCAGAGGTAAGGCCAAACTTGTTGAGCCAGGGGCCAGACACCCCCCGTGGAGAGGAACAAAGGAAGGTGGATGCTGCCCTGGCTGGGGGGTAGGGCTGGAAGTTGGTTAGTTGGTTGCTGGCTGTCTGTGAGGATGGATGAGACAGCCTAGGGAGAGGAGCTGGAGTTTAGGGGCCCAGTCTCCCCCCAACTCAAGGGGGCCTGAGGCATCCTAGCTACATCTGTGCTGTGCTGTATCCTGGAGAGGCAATAAACTTCCTCAATTCTACTGGCTGGTGCAGTCTGTTTGTGCCATTTCGGGGTGCAGGAGACGAGGGACCCCCAACGCGCCGTCACACTGGTGCCAGGAGTGGGATGCACTGCACCCCGTGGATGGAGCTTCCAGCGGCAAGCGACAAGGCGCAGTAGAAGCAAGAGCCCTGGTAGCCAGGCGTGCTGGAAACAGAGCGAAGCAGTTCCTGGGAATCGTGGGGCGCTGCAGCACTAGACTGGTGAGTCTGCACAGAGGGGCCCAGCGGGCAGATGGCCTACGCCCGACTCTTGAAGGCAGAGCTGGTGGGGCTGTGCAGAGAGGGGCTTGCCTGTGCAGAAAGCAACCAAGGCCCAGCTGATTACCCAGCTGGAAGAGAATGACCAGCCACAGAGCCAGGATCTTGTCCCCAGGGGAAGCAGCCAGACCCCCCCTAAGAGTGTGTCAGGCTCAGAGAGGGGAAGGAGCACTGGAACCCAACGGAGAGATGAGACAGCGTCTCCCGGGAGGCCTGCAAGTAATAGCCCATCTAGGGCAGGGGCCAGCCCAGCGGAGCTACGGCGGCTGGAGATCCAGCTGCGGATGAAGGAATTGGAAGTAGAGGACCGAGAGAGAGAGCGCCAAGATCGAGAGAGGCAGCGACAGCATGAGCTGGCCATGGCAGAGCGGAGAACCGGCGGGGCACCGGCTGCGCCAAGTGCCGATGGGCCCCAGGGTCCCAGGACTGCCAGGCGCTTGGAAAGGCTCATGGTGGCCCAATTGAAGGACATGGGTGACATAGACGGGTTCCTCAGTGCCTTTGAGAGGGCCTGTGGACTGCAACGGGTTCCCCCAGCTGACTGGCTGCAGGAGCTCGTCCCCGCACTGAACCAGGAGGCGGCCGGAGTGCTCAGTCAGCTGGAGGACTGTCACGTTGCTGAATTGGAGGGAAGCAGCCAGATCGCTGCTGCACCCCTAGGTGGGGGTGTTGGCCCCAGAAATTGGTGTGGGGGGAGCCATGTGGGGTATTGAATGGGAGATTATTGTTTGTTGATCTTATGTACTCTATTTATGTGAGTGTATAATGTCTGTGTGTGTAGGTAGGAATCTGTAATCTGTGTGGAAGCTGAATATTTCTGTGAATGTGGTTAAGCATGGCTATGGACAGGCTGAGTAGCAAAGCCCTGTGGAACAATGACTCTCAATTGGGTGTGTCCATAGCCTAAGAATGGGATTTGTCACCTGAGGGCAGCCAGCAGGAAACATAGAGATTGGCCTCTGACCAGGTGACTTGCTGCATACTAGAAGAGGCCAGGAAGGAGTATAAAGAGGCCATGTGGTCGATGCCATTTTGTTCTCAGCTCAGCACTTCATCCCAGAGGCAGCACTGCAGGGATTGAAGAGCCCGGAAGACCTGTGAACCCATCCTGATCTCAGGATGTGCAATAAGAACTTTTAAACCAGCAGCTGCAACATCTCTGCTAGAGCCTGCATCGAGGACTGGGAGATTCGGTGCATGTAACGTACTGTACTTTAATAACCTTACTCTCAGGCTTTTCTTTCTTGTAATAATAAACCTTTAGATATAGAGTCTAAAGGATTGGCCCAGCGTGATTTGTGGGTAAGGTCCAGAGGGTAAATTGACCAGGGATCTGTGGCTGGTTTCTTGGAACCGGACAGAACTTGTTCGGGGTAGGTGGGATTGGGTGCTAGGACCCCCCACCTGTGTATGAGGCCCGGGGCCATCTGGGGCACGGATATTGCTGGGGCGTCGGAGGGGTTTTGCTCGGGAGGCTTCAGGCAGGCAGCTGAAGCGCTCTGTGGGACTGGTTTGTGGCCTGTGTGGAGAGGTCGCCAGTCAGGGGGACTGTAAGGAGCTCCGGATTTGAGCAATTCGCCCTGAGCGGACGCCCTAAGCTGTGCCCAGACACGGCCCGGTCTGTCACAGTGGCGTAGTCGGCAGGATCCACAGATCTTGGTCAATTGAGCTTTGGGATCAGGACCCCACGCTGTCTAAATTTGATTTTTGGTGTTGAGAGTTTGGTTGATTAAAGAGCCGCTGCGATGATCCCGGAACTATATGAGAGTCTGAGCAAAAGTGCTCTGAAGGATTTGTGCTCGGGGAGAGGCATTGCCTTTAGGAAAAGGGCCTCTAAACTAGATCTGGTAGTGCTGTTATTAACCAGAGATGTGGATGAAAAGGAGCAGAAGCAAGCCAAGGAGGCTGCTGAAAGAAGGCGGAAGGCAGATGGAGAAATTGCTAAGAGAAAGCAGGAGATGGATCGGGAACTTGAGATGAGAAAAGCAGAACATGCAGAGAGAAGGGCAGAGCATGCAAAGAAGATGGCCCTAGCCAAGGAGGATAATGCTAGACTTGACCTCCAGCTTAAGAGACTAAAAGAACAAGAGAGACTGTATTCTCCTGAATGTTCAATGTATAACTCTGCGGGTATGCGGTGTGCTTATGATATGGCAGACGTATTTTACCCAGCTGATGTGATGACCCAACCCCAAAGCATGTGTGAATGCAAACCTTTTGTGTTACCTGTAGCTAACAGGGAGGTTTGGGAAGGGGGTGCATGTGGGTATGGAAAGTTTCCTGGAGCTGGTCAGTCTCCCTGTAACCAAGGGGAAAGTGTCTCTACATGGGTGCCTGTGGCAGAGGGCTGTGTGTCTGTGCAGGGGGGCAGTGAGCCTGTGGGTGAGGGCCCGTCTGATGCCTCAGAGGTGAGGCTGGAATCAGAACCAGGGCAGGAAGAGCCCAGAAGTCAGGGAAATGTTTCTCTGGGGCAGCCTGGAGTGGCTGGCCAGAGTGAAGTTTTAGTTGAGGAGTTGGTGGCTGGTGAGGTTTGTGGAATTGAACCTGCACAAGCTGAAAGTGATTTGTGTGAAGCACAGTGTGTGCAAGCTGGCAATTTGGCTGGTGGAAGTAGCAAGGGGGCAGTAAAGGAAGCTGTCCCAGTGGCTAGCTGTATGACTGAGATTAGCCAGGGGTGTTGGGACAAGGGAGAAGCTGTCTCTGGTTGTCTGGCTGTGTGTGGGGAAGAGTTTCTTCCTGTGTCTGAGGAAGGTGCCCCACAGCCTGTGAAGGCTGAGAGCAGTGTTGTTGTCCCAGAGTTGGGTCTGGATATGGCTAAGGCCCAGGAAGGGGGTGGCCCAAGGTTTGTGTCTGCTGGGGAGAGGGATGAGGTGACTCAGGTAGAGACAGTCAGTGTTTTACCAGAACCCCAGAGACCAGACAGTGGTGACCCTGATATTGTGCCTGATGCTGCTGTGTTGCTGGCAGAGGGGGGAGCTACTCGGTGGGAGCAGGGAGACCCCTTAGCCCGCGCACAAGGAGAGAATGAGGGTGTGTTAACTCTGGTGCCTAATGAGGGTGTGGACGTTTACAGCCATCTAGAGAGCTGCACAGGGAGTGAAGATGCCTCTGACCCTGTCTCTTGTGAGTCTGTCTATGTGCCTGAGAGGGGATTATCAGTGAATCCACCTGAGGGGCCAGAGATGACTCAGGGTGTAAGGGAATTGCAGGAGGAGTTGGTTGTGGCTCAGCAGGGCAAGGCTGCTGCAGAGCCAGGGAAGGGTGAACTGCTGCCTAAGGAAGCTCATAGGGAGGAGAGTCCTGGCAGTGCTTGTAGCAAGCAGTTTGCTGTGACTGAGGGAGGTGACAGGGCCTTGCTGGGAGGAGGCATTCAGGAGAAAGCTCTGCCTGTAAACGGCAGCAGCTTCTTGTGTGAGGCACTTGTTTTGGTGCCTGACAGACAGAATTTGTCTGTCAGCAGTGACTCCAATGACTTGGGTTTAGGAAAACCCAGTGTGGATGGTGTTGGAAAGGTCTCAGAGGGACTGAGGGTTGTTCCAGATGAGGCAGGAACATCCAGAGAACTGGAGCAGGCTGCTAACCCAGTGACTGTGTGTGACCAGCTTGCTGGGAAGTCAGTGTGTGTGGGACAGGATTGTTCCCAGGTGAGTGAGGAGAGTGGGAACTTAGTGTCTCAGATTCAGGAGAAGGGCTGGGTAGCTAAGTATGCAGAGCAGAACAGCTGTGTGGTCACTCTCCCTAGGATGCAGGAAATGGCAGTTACGCTCCCATCTCTGGACACAGTGGACACTCATACTCAATCAGGGAGGTTGATATCTGGTTCCATGTGGAAACAGAGGTTAGAGAGGGACAGAGGAGAGACTTGGGAGTCTACAGCTTACTGCTGTTACCCCACTGAGTGGGGGAAGGGGGAGAATTCCAGGGCCATCCTGAGCCAGGGAGTCACGCCCAGCCAGCCCTTTGTCTTGGTCAGGCCAGAGGTTTCAGGCCTGGGGCCCAGAGGACAAGGGGGAGGGGCAGGACTTGCTTTGGCCAAGAAGATTTGCAGTTTAAACCTGAGGGGCCAAAACTGCAATGGGGTGGGGCCAGAGAAGGGGCCTGATGGAGAATTTCAGTATACACCTGGTATAGGATTGTTCTTGTTACTGATGTTAATTCTTGTAACCAATGGATTATTGTTGCAGAGAATTGTAACGGTATACAGTGTGCATGAGCTTATGAAAATACCATGTAATCTGTCTGGAGATGTACCAAACGACAGACGCTATGTAAGGGGACATTGTGATGTTGCTATTTCGTGGTTAACACTTGTAACTGGTCTTGGAACTTCTTACAGGACAAAAAGGGTTCCAGCCAGAAGGTCCTGTGTAAGAAGGGAAACTGAGGCACACCACCATTTTGTTGGGGGAGGCCTGTGATGCCCTCAGTGATGTTACTGGCATCACTTCCTGCATCAATTTTGCGTTGGGGGTGTCACGTTGCTGAATTGGAGGGAAGCAGCCAGATCGCTGCTGCACCCCTAGGTGGGGGTGTTGGCCCCAGAAATTGGTGTGGGGGGAGCCATGTGGGGTATTGAATGGGAGATTATTGTTTGTTGATCTTATGTACTCTATTTATGTGAGTGTATAATGTCTGTGTGTGTAGGTAGGAATCTGTAATCTGTGTGGAAGCTGAATATTTCTGTGAATGTGGTTAAGCATGGCTATGGACAGGCTGAGTAGCAAAGCCCTGTGGAACAATGACTCTCAATTGGGTGTGTCCATAGCCTAAGAATGGGATTTGTCACCTGAGGGCAGCCAGCAGGGAACATAGAGATTGGCCTCTGACCAGGTGACTTGCTGCAGACTAGAAGAGGCCAGGAAGGGGGTATAAAGAGGCCATGTGGTCGATGCCATTTTGTTCTCAGCTCAGCACTTCATCCCAGAGGCAGCACTGCAGGGATTGAAGAGCCCGGAAGACCTGTGAACCCATCCTGATCGTAGGATGTGCAATAAGAACTTTTAAACCAGCAGCTGCAACATCTCTGCTAGAGCCTGCACTGAGAACTGGGAGATTCGGTGCATGTAACGTACTGTACTTTAATAACCTCACTCTCAGGCTTTTCTTTCTTGTAATAATAAACCTTTAGATATAGATTCTAAAGGATTGGCCCAGCGTGATTTGTGGGTAAGGTCCAGAGGGTAAATTGACCAGGGATCTGTGGCTGGTTTCTTGGAACCGGACAGAACTTGTTCGGGGTAGGTGGGATTGGGTGCTAGGACCCCCCCACCTGTGTATAGGCCCGGGGCCATCTGGGGCACGGATATTGCTGGGGCGTCGGAGGGGTTTTGCTCGGGAGGCTTCAGGCAGGCAGCTGAAGCGCTCTGTGAGACTGGTTTGTGGCCTGTGTGGAGAGGTCGCCAGTCAGGGGGACTGTAAAGAGCCCCGGATTTGAGCAATTCGCCCTGAGCGGACGCCCTAAGCTGTGCCCAGACACGGCCCGGTCCGTCACAAGGACCTACAGCCAGGGGATTACAACCGAGTCAAGGAGGCCCTGCTGCACAAGTTCGGGCTGACCCCCGAGATGTACAGGAAGAAGTTCCGGGGGGTACAGAAAGGGCCACGGGAGACCTATGTGGATCTGGCCTCCCGCCTGGCACAATACTGCCGCAAGTGGGTGTCTGGAGTCGGAGCCCAGACCGCAGAGGAGCTGCTCAAGCTGTTCATGATGGAGCAGTTCTATGAAGCATGCTCACCCAAACTGAGGCTGTGGCTCAAGGACCGGAGACCAGAGAACCCCCAGGAGGCCGGGAGGCTGGCGGATGAGTTCACGGAGAGCCGGTCCGGGTGTGAACCGGAGTCCTGGAGAGAGAGGGAACCGCGCAGAGACCGGTTCTCGGCGGAGCAACGGAGAGAGACACCTCCGAGGCGAGCCCCAGGGACCAGGACCAGTCATCGATACCCCAGAGAACCAGCCAGGCCCTGGACAGAGACAGCCCAAAGCCTAACTTGCCAGCGCTGTGGGCAAAAAGGCCACAAGAGGGCTCAGTGCACCAGGTCCCAGGACCGGGGACTTTCCAGGGTTAACTGGCTGGGGCGGGAGGAAGGGCAGGCTGCCCCAGAGACAGGGGCTGGCAGGAAAACCTCAGCTCAGAGAGAGGGGAAGGATGCTCAGTGCACCTCCCCTGGGAGGTCTGATTCTCAGGAGGCGGATTTCTCCGTGTACCGGGTGGGGGCAGGACGGCCCCTGCGGAGCGAGTGCCTCATACCCCTGGAGGTGGATGGTAGGAAGGTGACGGGCTTCTGGGACACGGGGGCGGAGGTGACTCTGGCCCGATCCGACATAGTGGCCCCAGAGCGGATACTACCCCACACGCAGCTGACCCTGAAGGGCATAGATGGGTCCCCGTTTAAGGTGCCTGTAGCCAGGGTGCATCTGAAATGGGGGGCCAAGGAGGGCCTCAAGGAAGTGGGGGTGCACCCGCACTTGCCCACCGAGGTGCTGATGGGGAATGACCTAGAGGAGTGGCCCCATGAATCCCAGCGGGCTCTAGTCACTACCCGGAGCCAGAGCCAGCGGGGGGCTGACAACGTGGGTCCAGGGAAGGACTCCGGGCAGCGTCCTCAGGGTCCCATCCCAGTGGACACGGGGTCCAGCCAGGCTGGGACTCCGGACCTAGGCAGAGGTGGGGGACAGGTCCCGATCCCTGCCTCAGCAGCTGAATTCCAGGCTGAGGTGCAGGCAGACCCCTCCTTGCAGAGGCTGAGGGACCAGGCTGGCCTCCATGCAGCTCAGCCCCGGGGGAGAGGTGGCCAGGAGAGATTCCTGCAGGAGCGTGGACTCCTGTTCCGGGAATGGCTTCCCCCCAGGAAGGCGAGGGCATGGGGGGTCCAGCGGCAGCTGGTCGTCCCCCGAAAGTATCGCCTCAAGCTGCTGTATTTGGCCCACGACGTCCCCGTTGGGGGCCACCGGGGGATCCGGAGCACCCGGCTGAGGCTGCTCCAGCACTTCTATTGGCTGGGAATCTTTACAGCCGTGCAGCGGTACTGCCGGTCCTGTGACTCCTGCCAGAGGGGCGGGAAGGCCCAAGACAGGAGGAAAGCGGCTTGGGGGTCTCTACCCCAGATAGACCCTCTGGGCTTGCTGAGAGAGTTATGGGAGGGGAAGTCCTCCCTGGATGGAGCATCGGGGGTGGAAGCCGCCCTGGCTGTCCAGAGAAGGCTCGCTGGGCTCATGGCCCCGGCCCGAGAGACCCTGGCCAGAGATCAAGGCCAGCGGAAGGGTGGGTGTGACCCCCGAGGACAGGCCTGCGCCAGTCGCCCTGGAGCGGGGCGGCGAGTGGACAGAGGGAAGCCAGCTCATGTGGGGCCTTGCCACGGCCGGCCCGAGTCAAGGGGAGCACCCATGTCCCCAGGGCGGGTCCCCACGTAGAGGACCCGAACTTCCCTAGGTCACGAGCGGAGTGACCCTGCTCAGTTCGCTCTCGGAGGGGGGAGAACTGTGACGTAGTGGGGGTACTTGCTGGGCTGTGGTGACCCCTGCTGTCTGGAGCAAGACCCAGCAGGGAAAACCTCGCTAGGCAGAGGTAAGGCCAAACTTGTTGAGCCAGGGGCCAGACACCCCCCGTGGAGAGGAACAAAGGAAGGTGGATGCTGCCCTGGCTGGGGGGTAGGGCTGGAAGTTGGTTAGTTGGTTGCTGGCTGTCTGTGAGGATGGATGAGACAGCCTAGGGAGAGGAGCTGGAGTTTAGGGGCCCAGTCTCCCCCAACTCAAGGGGGCCTGAGGCATCCTAGCCCAGCTCTGTGACCAGCTTACATCTGTGCTGTGCTGTATCCTGGAGAGGCAATAAACTTCCTCAATTCTACTGGCTAGTGCAGTCTGTTTGTGCCATTTCGGGGTGCAGGAGACGGGGGACCCCCAACGCGCCGTCACAGGGGGTACCGCAGGGGGACACTCAGCGCTCACAGAAGGTGTGCAGGCGGGGGTACCGCAGGGGGACACTCAGCGCTCACAGAAGCTGTGCAGGCGGGGGTACCGCAGGGGGACACACAGCGCTCACAGGTGGTGTGCAGGCGGGGGTACCGCAGGGGGACACTCAGCGCTCACAGGTGGTGTGCAGGCGGGGGTACCGCAGGGGGACACTCACCGCTCACAGAAGGTGTGCAGGCGGGGGTACCGCAGGGGGACACTCAGCGCTCACAGAAGCTGCGCAGGCGGGGGTACCGCAGGGGGACACTCAGCGCTCACAGAAGGTGTGCAGGCGGGGGTACCGCAGGGGGACACTCAGCGCTCACAGAAGGTGTGCAGGCGGGGGTACCGCAGGGGGACACTCACCGCTCACAGAAGGTGTGCAGGCGGGGGTACCGCAGGGGGACACTCAGCGCTCACAGAAGGTGTGCAGGCGGGGGTACCGCAGGGGGACACTCACCGCTCACAGAAGGTGTGCAGGCGGGGGTACCGCAGGGGGACACTCAGCGCTCACAGAAGGTGCAGGCGGGGGTACCGCAGAGGGACACTCAGCGCTCACAGAAGGTGCAGGCGGGGGGTACCGCGGGGGGACACTCAGCGCTCACAGAAGGTGCGCAGGCGGGGGTACCGCAGGGGGACACTCAGCGCTCACAGAAGGTGTGCGGGCGGGGGTACCGCAGGGGGACACTCATCGCTCACAGAAGGTGCAGGCGGGGGTACCGCAGGGGGACACTCAGCGCTCACAGAAGGTGTGCAGGCGGGGGTACCGCAGGGGGACACTCAGCGCTCACAGAAGGTGTGCAGGCGGGGGTACCGCAGGGGGACACTCACCGCTCACAGAAGGTGTGCAGGCGGGGGTACCGCAGGGGGACACTCAGCGCTCACAGAAGGTGCAGGCGGGGGTACCGCAGAGGGACACTCAGCGCTCACAGAAGGTGCAGGCGGGGGTACCGCGGGGGGACACTCAGCGCTCACAGAAGGTGCGCAGGCGGGGGTACCGCAGGGGGACACTCAGCGCTCACAGAAGGTGTGCGGGCGGGAGTACCGCAGGGGGACACTCAGCGCTCACAGAAGGTGTGCGGGCGGAGGTACCGCAGGGGGACACTCAGCGCTCACAGAAGGTGTGCAGGCGGGGGTACCGCAGGGGGACACTCACCGCTCACAG
Source organism: Pelodiscus sinensis (assembly GCF_049634645.1). Lineage (NCBI taxonomy): Eukaryota > Metazoa > Chordata > Testudines > Trionychidae > Pelodiscus > Pelodiscus sinensis. The sequence continues at coordinate 46,141 of NW_027465814.1, forward strand.
AAGGTGTGCAGGCGGGGGTACCGCAGGGGGACACTCACCGCTCACAGAAGGTGTGCAGGCGGGGGTACCGCAGGGGGACACTCAGCGCTCACAGAAGGTGTGCAGGCGGGGGTACCGCAGGGGGACACTCACCGCTCACAGAAGGTGTGCAGGCGGGGGTACCGCAGGGGGACACTCAGCGCTCACAGAAGGTGTGCAGGCGGGGGTACCGCAGGGGGACACTCAGCGCTCACAGAAGGTGTGCAGGCGGGGGTACCGCAGGGGGACACTCACCGCTCACAGAAGGTGTGCAGGCGGGGGTACCGCAGGGGGACACTCACCGCTCACAGAAGGTGTGCAGGCGGGGGTACCGCAGGGGGACACTCAGCGCTCACAGAAGGTGCAGGCGGGGGTACCGCAGGGGGACACTCAGCGCTCACAGAAGGTGTGCAGGCGGGGGTACCGCAGGGGGACACTCAGCGCTCACAGAAGGTGTGCAGGCGGGGGTACCGCAGGGGGACAATCACCGCTCACAGAAGGTGTGCAGGCGGGGGTACCGCAGGGGGACACTCAGCGCTCACAGAAGGTGCAGGCGGGGGTACCGCAGGGGGACACTCAGCGCTCACAGAAGGTGTGCAGGCGGAGGTACCGCAGGGGGACACTCAGCGCTCACAGAAGGTGTGCAGGCGGGGGTACCGCAGGGGGACACTCAGCGCTCACAGAAGCTGTGCAGGCGGGGGTACCGCAGGGGGACACTCACCGCTCACAGAAGGTGTGCAGGCGGGGGTACCGCAGGGGGACACTCAGCGCTCACAGAAGGTGCAGGCGGGGGTACCGCAGGGGGACACTCAGCGCTCACAGAAGGTGCAGGCGGGGGTACCGCAGGGGGACACTCAGCGCTCACAGAAGGTGCAGGCGGGGGTACCGCGGGGGGACACTCAGCGCTCACAGAAGGTGCGCAGGCGGGGGTACCGCAGGGGGACACTCAGCGCTCACAGAAGGTGTGCAGGCGGGGGTACCGCAGGGGGACACTCAGCGCTCACAGAAGGTGTGCAGGCGGGGGTACCGCAGGGGGACACTCAGCGCTCACAGAAGGTGCGCAGGCGGGGGTACCGCAGGGGGACACTCAGCGCTCGCAGAAGGTGCAGGCGGGGGTACCGCAGGGGGACACTCACCGCTCACAGAAGGTGTGCAGGCGGGGGTACCGCAGGGGGACACTCAGCGCTCACAGAAGGTGCGCAGGCGGGGGTACCGCAGGGGGACACTCACCGCTCACAGAAGGTGCGCAGGTGGGGGTACCGCAGGGGGACACTCACCGCTCACAGAAGGTGCGCAGGCGGGGGTACCGCAGGGGGACACTCAGCACTCACAGAAGGCGTGCAGGCGGGGGTACCGCAGGGGGACACTCAGCGCTCACAGAAGGCGTGCAGGCAGGGGTACCGCAGGGGGACACTCAGCGCTCACAGAAGGTGTGCAGGCGGGGGTACCGCAGGGGGACACTCAGCGCTCGCAGAAGGTGTGCAGGCGGGGGTACCGCAGGGGGACACTCAGCGCTCGCAGAAGGTGTGCAGGCGGGGGTACCGCAGGGGGACACTCAGCGCTCGCAGAAGGTGTGCAGGCGGGGGTACCGCAGGGGGACACTCAGCGCTCACAGAAGGTGTGCAGGCGGGGGTACCGCAGGGGGACACTCAGCGCTCACAGAAGGTGTGCAGGCGGGGGTACCGCAGGGGGACACTCAGCGCTCACAGAAGGTGCGGGCGGGGGTACCGCAGGGGGACACTCAGCGCTCACAGAAGGTGTGCAGGCGGGGGTACCGCGGGGGGACACTCACCGCTCACAGAAGGTGTGTAGGCGGGGGTACCGCAGGGGGACACTCAGCGCTCACAGAAGGTGTGCAGGCGGGGGTACCGCAAGGGGACACTCACCGCTCACAGAAGGTGTGCAGGCGGGGGTACCGCAGGGGGACACTCAGCGCTCACAGAAGGTGCAGGCGGGGGTACCGCAGGGGGACACTCAGCGCTCACAGAAGGTGTGCAGGCGGGGGTACCGCGGGGGGACACTCACCGCTCACAGAAGGTGTGCAGGCGGGGGTACCGCAGGGGGACACTCAGCGCTCACAGAAGGTGTGCAGGCGGGGGTACCGCAGGGGGACACTCAGCGCTCACAGAAGGTGCAGGCGGGGGTACCGCAGGGGGACACTCAGTGCTCACAGAAGGTGCAGGCGGGGGTACCGCAGGGGGACACTCAGTGCTCTCAGAAGGTGTGCAGGCGGGGGTACCGCAGGGGGACACTCAGCGCTCACAGAAGGTGCAGGCGGGGGTACCGCAGGGGGACACTCAGTGCTCTCAGAAGGTGTGCAGGCGGGGGTACCGCAGGGGGACACTCAGCGCTCACAGAAGGTGCAGGCGGGGGTACCGCAGGGGGACACTCAGTGCTCACAGAAGGTGTGCAGGCGGGGGTACCGCGGGGGGACACTCACCGCTCACAGAAGGTGTGCAGGCAGGGCAGCACCTTGGGGTTGCGGTACCGGTCCAGGCAGATGCTGCAGACCAGGAACTGCTTGTCGATCTGCCGCACCACGGGGCTGGCGCTGGCCTCGCGCTTGGCCATGGCGGCCCCGGTCAGCAAGGCCGTGGGCCCGACTGCGACTCACCTGCAGAGCCAGAGAGCGGGGCTGAGCCCAACACGGCCCCCCACACCCATGGGCGCACCCCTGAGACCGTGGGCAGAGCACCAAGGGCAGGGCCCAGCGCTGGGTCTCCGCTACCCTTTGAGCCTGGGAGCAGGGCACCTCATGCCCCCTACTGCGCCCCCCTGGTGGCGCCTGCTTGTGCTCCAGGACAACCCCCCCCCCATGCGCCCCAGGAGCCTGCCTCGGCTGCAGCAGCTGCTGCCAGGCCCAGAGAAGAGCAGGCACCCGGCAGTCAGACACCACGGGGATGGAACCAAGGGGCTCTGACTGGGGATGCAGGCACACCCCCGTCCGGGGCCACAGTACATCCCGGGGGGCTGCTCCAGGCAGCACTGCCCCTGTGCCAGGCTCTGCCTCCCCCAGCCAGGTCCCCGCCCCCCGAGCATCAACCCCCCAGCTCCCCCCTCCCCCGGAGCATCAACCCCCCAGCTCCTCCCAAGAGCATCAACCCCCCAGCTCCCCCCTCCCCCAAGAGCATCAACCCCCCAGCTCCCCCCAAGAGCATCAACCCCCCAGCTCCCCCCTCCCCCGGAGCATCAACCCCCCAGCTCCCCCCTCCCCCCAAGAGCATCAACCCCCCAGCTCCCCCCAAGAGCATCAACCCCCCAGCTTCCCCCTGCCCCCAAGAGCATCAACCCCCCAGCTTCCCCCAAGAGCATCAACCCCCCAGCTTCCCCCAAGAGCATCAACTCCCAGCCAGCTCCCCCTCCCCCCAAGAGCATCAACCCCCCAGCTTCCCCCAAGAGCATCAACCCCCCAGCTTCCCCCAAGAGCATCAACTCCCAGCCAGCTCCCCCTCCCCCCAAGAGCATCAACCCCCCAGCTCCCCCCTCCCCCGGAGCATCAACCCCCCAGCTTCCCCCAAGAGCATCAACTCCCAGCCAGCTCCTCCTCCCCCCAAGAACATCAACCCCCCAGCTCCCCCCAAGAGCATCAACTCCCAAGCTCCCCCCTCCCCCGGAGCATCAACCCCCCAGCTTCCCCCAAGAGCATCAACTCCCAGCCAGCTCCTCCTCCCCCCAAGAGCATCAACCCCCCAGCTCCCCCCAAGAGCATCAACTCCCAGCCAGCTCCTCCTCCCCCCAAGAGCATCAACCCCCCAGCTCCCCCCAAGAGCATCAACTCCCAGCCAGCTCCCCCCTCTCCCCAAGAGCATCAACCGCCCAGCTCCCCCCTGCCCCGGAGCATCAACCCCCCAGCTCTCCCCTCCCCCGGAGCATCAAACCCCCCAGACCCTGGGTCCCCTCAGTGCTCTGCATCCCCCAGAACACGGCCCATCCTGGGTCTGCCCCACCCCAAAGAGAGCACTGCTCCCCCGCCCCGCCGCCGGCTCTGCATCCCCACCCCAAAGGGCAGCACCCCCCATCTAGTTCCTTCCCCCCCCCCCCAGCTCCACATCCCTCTAAGAGAGCCCCACAGCCAGCATTGCATCCCGCCTGCCCCCGGGCTCTGAGCCCCCCGGGAACCCCCCCCCAGAGAACACTCCCTCTGAAAACTGCCCCCCGCACCGCGCCCAGGCCTGCACCCCCCCAGCCCGCACCCCCCCGAAAACTGCCCCCCGCACCGCGCCCAGGCCTGCACCCCCCCAGCCCGCACCCCCCCGAAAACTGCCCCCCGCACCGCGCCCAGGCCTGCACCCCCGCAGAACGCTCCGCGCCCCCCCAGCCCGCACCCCCCCGAAAACTGCCCCCCGCAGAACGCTCCGCACCCCCCCGCCCCGCACCCCCCCGAAAACTGCCCCCCCGCAGAACGCTCCGCACCCCCCCGCCCCGCACCCCCCCGAAAACTGCCCCCCCGCAGAACGCTCCGCACCCTCCCCCCCCCCCGCAAACTGCCCCCCCCCGCAGAACGCTCCCCGCCCCCCACTCACGCTCGAGGCGCCGCGCTCGCTCCGCAGGGTCCCGGGCCCGGGCGCCGCCCCGCCCCGCCGGCCATTGTGCGGGCCGCAGCTGAGCGAAGTGACGTCACGTAAGCCCCGCCCCCAGCGCCACCGCCCCGCCCCGCCAGAGGGCGCTCAGGGGATGCAGCTCGGCCGCCCCCCCCGCTTGGCCCCAGCACTGCGCCCCCCCACCTGCCCCCCATGTACCCCGCAACCTGCCCCCAGCACTGCCCCCCAGCCTCCCCCCAGCACTGCCCCCCACCTGCTCCCCATGTACCCCGCAACCTGCCCCCAGCACTGCCCCCCAAATACCTCCCAACCTGCCCCCAGCACTGCCCCCCAGCCTCCCCCCAGCACTGCCCCCCACCTGCTCCCCATGTACCCCGCAACCTGCCCCCAGCACTGCCCCCCAAATACCTCCCAACCTGCCCCCAGCACTGCCCCCCAGCCTCCCCCCAGCACTGCCCCCCACCTGCTCCCCATGTACCCCGCAACCTGCCCCCAGCACTGCCCCCCAAATACCTCCCAACCTGCCCCCAGCACTGCCCCCCCAAATACCTCCCAACCTGCCCCCAGCACTGCCCCCCCACCTGCCCCCCAAATACCTCCCAACCTGCCCCCAGCACTGCCCCCCCACCTGCCCCCCACACCCCCCAGCACTGCCCCATGTACCCCGCAACCTGCCCCCAGCACTGCCCCCCCACCTGCCCCCCAAATACCTCCCAACCTGCCCCCAGCACTGCCCCCCATGTACCCCCCCAACCTGCCCCCAGTACTGCCCCCCATGTACCCCCCCAACCTGCCCCCAGCACTGCCCCCCCACCTGCCCCCCACACCCCCCAGCACTGCCCCCATGTACCCCTCAGCCTGGAAGGAAGTGGGGAGTTCTGGGGGTTCAAAGGGGGGCGCTTAGGGGGAGTTTGTTGTTGCAGAGAACAACCCAGAACTGGAGCCGGTGTCTGGTGCCTGGTGCCCCCAGCCCCAGCTGGGAGGCAGCAGAGGGGAGCCCCAGTGACCCACCCAGGGGTCCCAGCGAGGGGGGAGCACTGGACATGGAGGGGGGGAGGAGAGGGGCCCGGGCGACCCTCTTACCTGGAAGCAGACACTGGCCGGGGGAGGGGCGGTGGCTGGGGTATTGGAGGCTCTGCTGGGAGACGGGGGCTGTTTTGGGGGGCCGAGGGCAGGCAGGGCTCAGCCGGCTGCGGGGAGGCTGACGTGGGGCTGGGGCCCAGGCCGACTGGCCCGAGGGAGCCTTCGCCGTGTTCAAAGCTCCATAGCCCCTCCTGCTGGGGGCTGGCTGGGAGGACCCCCCCCTCCAGTGAGACAGCCCCTCTCAGGGGCCACTCCAGTGTAGCGAGGCCCACTCTCACCTGGGGGGGCCCTCCGCCTCCGGGACGGTGCCTCTCCCCTCCACCTGCCCCCAGCACCGCCCCCCAACCTGCCACCAGCCTGCCCCCAAGCACCCCCCAGCCTTCCCCTCCACCTGCCCCCAGCACCGCCCCCCAACCTGCCCCCCAAGCACCACCACCCCAGCACTGTCCCCCCAACCTGCCACCAGCCTGCCCCCAAGCACCCCCCAGCCTTCCCCTCCACCTGCCCCCAGCACCGCCCCCCAACCTGCCCCCCAAGCACCACCACCCCAGCACTGTCCCCCCAACCTGCCACCAGCCTGCCCCCCAAGCACCCCCCAACCTGTCCCCCAAGCACCACCACCCCAGCACTGTCCCCCCAACCTGCCACCAGCCTGCCCCCGAGCACCCCCCAGCCTGTCCCCCAAGCACCACCACCCCAGCACTGTCCCCCCAACCTGCCACCAGCCTGCCACCAGCCTGCCCCCCAAGCACCCCCCAGCCTGTCCCCCAAGCACTGCAGCAGGCGTGGCCAACCTGAGCCTGAGAAGGAGCCACAGTTTACCAATGTCGATTGCCAAAGAGCAACAGTAACTTGTCAGCCATCCCCATCTCCAGCGTCTTCTGCCCACCAATCGGTGCCTCCTGCCCCTGCCAGCAGCTGTGTCCTGGCCCTCGGAGGCCGTGGGGAGGGAGGGCGCGAGGGCCCAATACGCCTGGAGGAGGAGGTGGAGCCAGGAGCTGAGCCCTGGAAATTGGGACCTGTGGCTGCAGCCTCAGAGTCAGAGCCTGAGCCAGGAGCCGTGTATGAACTTCAGAAGGGCCACCCCTGCGCCACAGGGACCTCGTGGGGATTGTGTCCACTCTGGTGGCCTGTGTCACATTATTGGACTGTGAGGGGAGCAGCTGGGTCACTGCTGCACCCATGGGGGGTGTTCACCCCAAAAGTGGTACAAAGGGGGCCATGTGAGGGGTCAAACAAAAGCTACTTTCTTCTGATTCTGTATCTGCTCTTCATAGATCTATTCACCTCACTAGGATTGGACTTCCACTTTTAAAAAGATGCCTCTTTATCTCTCTCTGCTTCTTTTACACGATGGCTCTTTTTAGGTCTCTTGCAATGTTTTTCAATTTGGGGTTTACATTTCAGTTGGGCCTCTATTATTGTGACTTTGAAAAGTTTCCATGCAGCTTGCAGGGATTTTACTTTAGTCACTGTACTTTGAAGTTCTGTTTACTTAACCCCTCATTTTTGCATAGTTCCCCTTTCTGAAATTAAATGCCAGAATGTTGGAGTGTAACCTGAGTGTGATCCACAAAAAGGGGTTCCCCTGTGGACCGTGGGAAGTAGTTCCAAGAGGGGGAGGGGGCTACGGCCTAACCCAGGGGAGATGCTCGAGGAGGCTGGTACACTGAGGGTATGTCTACACTTGCCCCCTAGTTCCAACTAGGGATGCAAATGCAGCATTCGAAACAGTCAATGAGCGGGCATTTAAATATCCCGCGCTTCACTAGCATGATCTTGCTGCAGCTTATTCCGCTCAACAGCTGTTTCGAAAGTGCAAGTGCACGCCAGGACGCCTGAGTTCGGACCAAACTCCTCAAAAAACGAGGAGTAACGTTAGTTCGGACCAAGGAGCTTGGTTCAAAGTAACACGTCCCGGTGCAAATCAGCTGGCATTAGGAGTAACACGCCCCTGGAGGTGGATGGCAGGAAGGTGACAGGCTACTGGGACACGGGCAAGGGGGCGACGCTGGCCCGGCCCCAGACCACATGGTGCCCAGCACCCAGCTGTCCCTGAGGGGCATAGACAGGACCCGTGGCCCAAGTGCATCTGAAATGGGGGGCCGAGGGCCCCAAGGACGTGGGGGTGCACCAGCACCTATTCGCTGGCGGGCTGATGGGGGTGACCTAGAGGAGTGGCCAGAAGGACCCCACAGTGCTCTGGTCCCTATCCGAGGCGAGAGCCGGCGAGGGGCATGCAGTCCTGACCCTGGGAAGGCCACCGTGCAGGGGACGCAGGGTCCCTTCCCAGCAGATGGGGGAACCTAGGAGGCCGGGCTCAATAGAGCTGGGACCCCGGACACAGGTAGTGAGGGAGAACAGGTCCCTGTCCCTTCCCCAGCTGCTGAATTCCAGGCCGCGGTTCAGCCAGATCCTCCTTGCAGAAGGTGAGGGACTGGACTGGCCTTGGCCCAGCTCAGCCCCTGGGGGAGGCGGCAGGAGAGGTTCCTGTGGGAGAGGGGATTCCTGTACCGGGAACGGATCCCCCCGGGAAGGTGCGGTCGTGGGGGGCCCAGCGACAGTTGGTGGTTCCCCAAAGGTATCGCCACAGGCTGCTGACCTGGCCCACGACATCCCGTTCTCAGGACACCAGGGGATCCGGCGCACCCGGCGGGAGCTGCTGTACAATTTTTCCTGGCCGGGGATCTTTGCGCCGTGCAGCGGCACTGCCAGGCCTGCGACTCCTGCCAGCGGGTGGGTGTGACGGCGCGTTGGGGTCCCCCGTCTCCTGCACCCTGAAATGGCACAAACAGACTGCACCAGCCGGTGGAATAGAGGAAGTTTATTGCCTCTCCAGGATACAGCACAGCACAGATGGAATCTGGTCACAGACCTGGGCTAGGATGCCTCAGGCCCCCTTGCAATGGGGGGGAGACTGGGCCCCTAAACTCCAGCCCCTCTCCCTAGGCTCTCCTCCATGCTCCCAGACAGCCAGCAACTAACTTCCAGCCCTGCCCCCCCAGCCAGGGCAGCAACCACCTTCCTTTGTTCCTCTCCATGGGGGGTGTCTGGCCACTGGTTTGCATAGTGACTCATCCTGTTTTGCTGGGTCGTGGTACCCACAGCAGCCAGTGGGGGTTCCCCCAGAGCCAGCAGCATAGAAACCAGCCAGGTACCCCCACTACGTCACAGTGGGGAAAGCCCGAGATAGGAGGAAAGCTGCCATGGGGCCAGAGGGTGGCGATGGATCCAGCGGGGCCCCTCAGCAAGGCCCGGATGGGGAAGACAGACGTCCTGGTGGTGGTGGATTTTGCTACTCGCCACCCTGAGGCCGTGGCTCTGCCCTTTACTGAGGCAAACACGGTGGCAGACACACTGCACTGCTGGCCACTCTCAGCAGAGTGAGGTTCCTCACGGACCAGGGCTCCAACTTCGTGTCAACCGTGCTCCGGTCTCCTGGCCCTTGACGTATGGCTCCCGGTCCAGCGGGCCAGTGGGGACGTTCCATGGGACACGGAAGCAGATGCTAAAGACCTTTATGCATCTGCACCCGCAGGACTGGGACAAGTACTTGCCCAACCTGCTGTTTGCACCCAGGGAGATGCCCCAACGGTCCACTGGGTTTCCCCGACTGGGATGTGTGTGGGGGGGGGGGGCAGCGGGGGTGAGTCAGTAAGTCTGTGCTCTGTTCGGCTGTGTGTGTGTGAGAGATAATTGGGGTAGGTCAGTCAGTCTGTGCTGTGTTGGGCTGTGTGTGTATGAGGCAGTGGGGGTGGGTCAGTCAGTCTGTGCTGTGTTGGGCTGTGTGTGTGTGTGAGGCAGTGGGGGGGGGGTCAGTCAGTCTGTGCTGTGTTGGGCTGTGTGTGTGTGAGGCAGTGGGGGTGGGTCAGTCAGTCTGTGCTGTGTTGGGCTGTGTGTGTCTGTGTGTGTGTGTGTGTGTGTGTGTGTGTGTGTGTGTGTGTGGTAGCGGGGGTGGGTCAGTCAGTCTGTGCTGTGTTGGGATGTGTGTGTGAGGCAGTGGGGGTGGGGTCAGTCAGTCTGTGCTGTGTTGGGCTGTGTGTGTGTGTGTGTGTGTGTGTGTGTGTGTGTGTGTGAGGCAGTGGGGGTGGGGTCAGTCAGTCTGTGCTGTGTTGGGCTGTGTGTGTGTGTGTGTGCGCGTGTGTGTGTGTGTGTGAGGCAGTGGGGGTGGCGTCAGTCAGTCTGTGCTGTGTTGGGCTGTGTGTGTGTGTGTGTGTGTGAGGCAGTGGGGGTGGGGTCAGTCAGTCTGTGCTGTGTTGGGCTGTGTGTGTGTGTGAGGTAGTGGGGGTGGGTCAGACAGTCTGTGATGTGTTGGGCTCTGTGTGTGTGTGAGGTAGTGGGGGTGGGTCAGTCAGTCTGTGCTGTGTTGGGCAGTGTGTGTGTGTAAGGTAGTGGGGGTGGGTCAGTCAGTCTGTGCTGAGTTGGGCTGTGTGTGTGTGTGTGTGTCTGTGTGTGTGTGTGTGTGCGCGTGGCAGTGGGGGTGGGGTCAGTCAGTCTGTGCTGTGTTGGGCTGTGTGTGTGTGAGGCAGTGGGGGTGAGATCAGTCAGTCTGTGCTGTGTTGGGCTTTGTGTGTATGTTAGTTACCGGGTGTGGGTCAGTCAGTCTGTGCTGTGTCGGGCTGTGTGTGTGTGTGTGTGTGTGTGTGTGTGTGTGTGTGTGTGAGAGGCAGTGGGGGTGGGGTCAGTCAGTCTGTGCTGTGTCGGGCTGTGTCTGTGTGTGTGTGGTAGCGGTGGTGGGGTCAGTCAGTCTGTGCTGTGTCGGGCTGTGTGTGTGTGTGTGACGTAGCGGTGGTGGGGTCAGTCAGTCTGTGCTGTGTCGGGCTGTGTGTGTGTGTGTGTGTGTGAGGTAGCGGTGGTGAGGTCAGTCAGTCTGTGCTGTGTTGGGCTGTGTGTGTGTGAGAGGCAGTGGGGGTGGGTCAGTCAGTCTGTGCTGTGTTGGGTTGTGTGTGTGTGTGAGGTAGCGGTGGTGGGGTCAGTCAGTCTGTGCTGTGTTGGGCTGTGTGTGTGTGTGTGTGTGAGGTAGCGGTGGTGGGGTCAGTCAGTCTGTGCTGTGTTGGGCTGTGTGTGTGTGTGTGAGAGGCAGTGGGGGTGGGTCAGTCAGTCTGTGCTGTGTCGGGCTGTGTGTGTGTGTGTGGTAGCGCTGGTGGGGTCAGTCAGTCTGTGCTGTGTTGGGCTGTGTGTGTGTGTGTGTGAGAGGCAGTGGGGGTGGGTCAGTCAGTCTGTGCTGTGTCGGGCTGTGTGTGTGTGAGGTAGCGGTGGTGGGCTCAGTCAGTCTGTGCTGTGTCGGGCTGTGTGTGTGTGAGGTAGCGGTGGTGGGGTCAGTCAGTCTGTGCCGTGTCGGGATGTGTGTGTGTGAGATAGCGGTGATGGGGTCAGTCAGTCTGTGCTGTGTTGGGCTGTGTGTGTGTGTGTGAGAGGCAGTGGGGGTGGGTCAGTCAGTCTGTGCTGTGTCGGGCTGTGTGTGTGTGAGGTAGCGGTGGTGGGGTCAGTCAGTCTGTGCTGTGTCGGGCTGTGTGTGTGTGAGGTAGCGGTGGTGGGGTCAGTCAGTCTGTGCCGTGTCGGGATGTGTGTGTGTATGTGAGGTAGCGGTGGTGGGGTCAGTCAGTCTGTGCTGTGTTCGGCTGTGTGTGTGTGTGTGAGGCAGCGGGGGTGGGTCAGTCAGTCTGTGCTGTGTTGGGCTGTGTGTGTGTATGTGAGATAGCGGTGGTGGGGTCAGTCAGTCTGTGCTGTGTTCGGCTGTGTGTGTGTGTGTGAGGCAGAGGGGGTGGGTCAGTCAGTCTGTGCTGTGTTGGGCTGTGTGTGTGTGTGAGAGGTAGTGGGGGTGGGTCAGTCAGTCTGTGCTGTGTTGGGCTGTGTGTGTCTGTGTGTGTGTGTGTGTGTGTGTGTGTGTGTGGTAGCGGGGGTGGGTTAGTCAGTCTGTGCTGTGTTGGGTTGTGTGTGTGTGAGGCAGTGGGGGTGGGGTCAGTCAGTCTGTGCTGTGTTGGGCTGTGTGTGTGTGTGTGTGTGCGCGCGTGTGTGTGTGTGTGTGTGTGTGAGGCAGTGGGGGTGCGGTCAGTCAGTCTGTGCTGTGTTGGGCTGTGTGTGTGTGAGAGGTAGTGGGGGTGGGTCAGTCAGTCTGTGCTGTGTTGGGCTGTGTGTGTGTGTGTGAGGTAGTGGGGGTGGGTCAGTCAGTCTGTGCTGAGTTGGGCTGTGTGTGTGTGTGTGTGTGTGTGTGTGTCTGTGTGTGTGTGTGTGGCAGTGGGGGTGGGGTCAGTCAGTCTGTGCTGTGTTGGGCTTTGTGTGTATGTTAGTTACCGGGTGTGGGTCAGTCAGTCTGTGCTGTGTCGGGCTGTGTGTGTGTGTGTGTGTGTGTGTGTGTGTGTGTGTGTGTGTGTGTGAGGCAGTGGGGGTGGGGTCAGTCAGTCTGTGCTGTGTCGGGTTGTGTGTGTGTGTGTGAGGTAGCGGTGGTGGGGTCAGTCAGTCTGTGCTGTGTCGGGCTGTGTGTGTGTGTGTGACGTAGCGGTGGTGGGCTCAGTCAGTCTGTGCTGTGTCGGGCTGTGTGTGTGTGTGTGAGGTAGCGGTGGTGGGGTCAGTAAGTCTGTGCTGTGTCGGGCTGTGTGTGTGTGTGTGTGACGTAGCGGTGGTGGGGTCAGTCAGTCTGTGCTGTGTCGGGCTGTGTGTGTGTGTGTGAGGTAGCGGTGGTGGGGTCAGTCTGTGCTGTGTCGGGCTCTGTGTGTGTGTCTGTGTGAGAGGTAGCGGTGGTGGGGTCAGTCAGTCTGTGCTGTGTCGGGCTGTGTGTGTGTGTGTGTGTGTGTGTGAGGTAGCGGTGGTGGGGTCAGTCAGTCTGTGCTGTGTTGGGCTGTGTGTGTGTGTGAGAGGCAGTGGGGGTGGGTCAGTCACTCTGTGCTGTGTTGGGTTGTGTGTGTGTGTGAGGTAGCGGTGGTGGGGTCAGTCAGTCTGTGCTGTGTTGGGCTGTGTGTGTGTGAGAGGCAGTGGGGGTGGGTCAGTCAGTCTGTGCTGTGTCGGGCTGTGTGTGTGTGTGTGTGGTAGCGGTGGTGGGGTCAGTCAGTCTGTGCTGTGTCAGGCTGTGTGCGTGTGAGGTAGCGGTGGTGGGGTCAGTCAGTCTGTCCTGTGTTGGGCTGTGTGTGTGTGACGTAGCGGTGATGGGGTCAGTCAGTCTGTGCTGTGTTGGGCTGTGTGTGTGTGAGAGGCAGTGGGGGTGGGTCAGTCAGTCTGTGCTGTGTTGGGCTGTGTGTGTGTATGAGGCAGTGGGGGTGGGTCAGTCAGTCTGTGCTGTGTTGGTTTGTGTGTGTGTGTGTGAGGTAGTGGAGGTGGGGTGAGTCAGTCTGTGCTGTGTTGGGCTGTGTGTGTGTGTGAGGTAGCGGTGGTGGGGTCAGTCAGTCTGTGCTGTGTTGGGTTGTGTGTGTGTGTGACGTAGCGGTGGTGGGGTCAGTCAGTCTGTGCTGTGTTGGGCTGTGTGTGTGTTTGTGAGAGGCAGTGGGGGTGGTTCAGTCAGTCTGTCCTGTGTCGGGCTGTGTGTGTGTGTGTGTGTGGTAGCGGTGGTGGGGTCAGTCAGTCTGTGCTGTGTTGGGCTGTGTGTGTGTGTGTGAGAGGCAGTGGGGGTGGGTCAGTCAGTCTGTGCTGTGTCGGGCTGTGTGTGTGTGTGTGGTAGCGGTGGTGGGGTCAGTCAGTCTGTGCTGTGTTGGGCTGTGTGTGTGTATGTGAGGTAGCGGTGGTGGGGTCAGTCAGTCTGTGCTGTGTTGGGCTGTGTGTGTGTGTGTGAGGCAGCGGGGGTGGGTCAGTCAGTCTGTGCTGTGTTGTGCTGTGTGTGTGTGTGAGGCAGTGGGGGTGGGTCAGTCAGTCTGTGCTGTGTTGGGCTGTGTGTGTGTGTGAGGCAGTGGGGGTGGGTCAGTCAGTCTGTGCTGTGTCAGGCTCTGTGCGTGTGAGGTAGCGGTGGTGGGGTCAGTCAGTCTGTGCTGTGTTGGGCTGTGTGTGTGTGACGTAGCGGTGATGGGGTCATTCAGTCTGTGCTGTGTTGGGCTGTGTGTGTGTGAGAGGCAGTGGGGGTGGGTCAGTCAGTCTGTGCTGTGTTGGGCTGTGTGTGTGTATGAGGCAGTGGGGGTGGGTCAGTCAGTCTGTGCTGTGTTGGGCTGTGTGTGTGTGTGTGTGACGTAGCAGTCGTGGGGTCAGTCAGTCTGTGCTGTGTCGGGCTGTGTGTGTGTGTGTGTGTGACGTAACAGTGGTGGGGTCAGTCAGTTTGTGCTGTGTTGGGCTGTGTGTGTGTATAAGGCAGTGGGGGTGGGTCAGTCAGTCTGTGCTGTGTTGGGCTGTGTGTGTGTATGAGGCAGTGGGGGTGGATCAGTCAGTCTGTGCTGTGTTGGGCTGTGGTTGTGTATGAGGCAGTGGGGGTGGGTCAGTCAGTCTGTGCTGTGTTGGGCTGTGTGTGTGTGTGTGTGACGTAGCAGTCGTGGGGTCAGTCAGTCTGTGCTGTGTCGGGCTGTGTGTGTGTGTGTGTGTGACGTAACAGTGGTGGGGTCAGTCAGTTTGTGCTGTGTTGGGCTGTGTGTGTGTGTGTGACGTAGCAGTGGTGGGGTCAGTCAGTCTGTGCTGTGTTGGGCTGTGTGTGTGTATAAGGCAGTGGGGGTGGGTCAGTCAGTCTGTGCTGTGTTGGGCTGTGTGTGTGTATGAGGCAGTGGGGGTGGATCAGTCAGTCTGTGCTGTGTTGGGCTGTGTGTGTGTATGAGGCAGTGGGGGTGGGTCAGTCAGTCTGTGCTGTGTTGGGCTGTGTGTGTGTGTGTGTGTGACGTAGCAGTGGTGGGCTCAGTCAGTCTGTGCTGTGTCGGGCTGTGTGTGTGTGTGAGGCAGTGGGGGTGGGTCAGTCAGTCTGTGCTGTGTTGGGCTGTGTGTCTGTGTGAGGCAGTGGGGGTGGGTCAGTCAGTCTGTGCTCTTTTGGGCTGTGTGTGTGTGTGTGTGTGTGTGTGTGTGTGTGTGTGTGTGTGTGTGGTAGCGGGGGTGGGTCAGTCAGTCTGTGCTGTGTTGGGATGTGTGTGTGTGAGGCAGTGGGGGTGGGGTCAGTCAGTCTGTGCTGTGTTGGGCTGTGTGTGTGTGTGTGTGTGTGTGTGTGTGTGTGTGCGCTCGTGTGTGTGTGTGTGTGTGTGAGGCAGTGGGGGTGGGGTCAGTCAGTCTGTGCTGTGTTGGGCTGTGTGTGTGTGTGTGAGGTAGTGGGGGTGGGTCAGTCAGTCTGTGCTGTGTTGGGCTGTGTGTGTGTGTGTGTGCGCGCGCGCGCGTGTGTGTGTGTGTGTGTGTGTGAGGCAGTGGGGGTGGGGTTAGTCAATCTGTGCTGTGTTGGGCTGTATGTGTGTGTGTGTGTGTGTGTGTGTGAGGCAGTGGGGGTGGGGTCAGTCAGTCTGTGCTGTGTTGGGCTGTGTGTGTGTGTGAGGTAGTGGGGTGGGTCAGTCAGTCTGTGATGTGTTGGGCTGTGTGTGTGTGTGAGGTAGTGGGGGTGGGTCAGTCAGTCTGTGCTGTGTTGGGCTGTGTGTGTCTGTGTGTGTGTGTGTGTGTGTGTGTGTGTGGTAGCGGGGGTGGGTTAGTCAGTCTGTGCTGTGTTGGGCTGTGTGTGTGTGCGCGTGTGTGTGTGTGTCTGTGAGGCAGTGGGGGTGGGGTCAGTCAGTCTGTGCTGTGTTGGGCTGTGTGTGTGTGCGCGTGTGTGTTTGTGTGTGAGGCAGTGGGGGTGGGGTCAATCAGTCTGTGCTGTGTTGGGCTGTGTGTGTGTGTGAGTTAGTGGGGGTGGGTCAGTCAGTCTGTGCTGTGTTAGGCTGTGTGTGTGTGTGTGAGGTAGTGGGGGTGGGTCAGTCAGTCTGTGCTGAGTTGGGCTGTGTGTGTGTGTGTGTGTGTGTCTGTGTTTGTGTGTGTGTGGCAGTGGGGGTGGGGTCAGTCAGTCTGTGCTGTGTTGGGCTGTGTGTGTGTGAGGCAGTGGGGGTGAGATCAGTCAGTCTGTGCTGTGTTGGGCTTTGTGTGTATGTTAGTTACAGGGTGTGAGTCAGTCAGTCTGTGCTGTGTCGGGCTGTGTGTGTGTGTTTGTGTGTGTGTGTGTGTGTGTGAGGCAGTGGGGGTGGGGTCAGTCAGTCTGTGCTGTGTCGGGCTGTGTGTGTGTGTGTGACGTAGCGGTGGTGGGGTCAGTCAGTCTGTGCTGTGTCGGGTTGTGTGTGTGTGTGTGAGGTAGCGGTGGTGGGGTCAGTCAGTCTGTGCTGTGTTGGGCTGTGTGTGCGTGTGTGTGACGTAGCGGTGGTGGGGTCAGTCAGTTTGTGCTGTGTCGGGCTGTGTGTGTGTGTGTGAGGTAGCGGTGGTGGGGTCAGTCAGTCTGTGCTGTGTCGGGCTCTGTGTGTGTGTCTGTGTGAGAGGTAGCGGTGGTGGGGTCAGTCAGTCTGTGCTGTGTCAGGCTGTGTGTGTGTGTGTGTGTGAGGTAGCGGTGGTGGGGTCAGTCAGTCTGTGCTGTGTTGGGCTGCGTGTGTGTGAGAGGCAGTGGGGGTGGGTCAGTCACTCTGTGCTGTGTTGGGTTGTGTGTGTGTGTGAGGTAGCGGTGGTGGGGTCAGTCAGTCTGTGCTGTGTTGGGCTGTGTGTGTGTGAGAGGCAGTGGGGGTGGGTCAGTCAGTCTGTGCTGTGTTGGGTTGTGTGTGTGTGTGTGTGAGGTAGTGGAGGTGGGGTGAGTCAGTCTGTGCTGTGTTGGGCTGTGTGTGTGTGTGTGTGAGGTAGCGGTGGTGGGGTCAGTCAGTCTGTGCTGTGTTGGGTTGTGTGTGTGTGTGACGTAGCGGTGGTGGGGTCAGTCAGTCTGTGCTGTGTTGGGCTGTGTGTGTGTGTGTGAGAGGCAGTGGGGGTGGTTCAGTCAGTCTGTCCTGTGTCGGGCTGTGTGTGTGTGTGTGTGGTAGCGTTGGTGGGGTCAGTCAGTCTGTGCTGTGTTGGGCTGTGTGTGTGTGTGTGAGAGGCAGTGGGGGTGGGTCAGTCAGTCTGTGCTGTGTCGGGCTGTGTGTGTGTGTGTGGTAGCGGTGGTGGGGTCAGTCAGTCTGTGCTGTGTTGTGCTGTGTGTGTGTGTGAGGCAGTGGGGGTGGGTCAGTCTGTGCTGTGTTGGGCTGTGTGTGTGTGTGAGGCAGTGGGGGTGGGTCAGTCAGTCTGTGCTGTGTCAGGCTGTGTGCGTGTGAGGTAGCGGTGGTGGGGTCAGTCAGTCTGTGCTGTGTTGGGCTGTGTGTGTGTGTGAGGCAGTGGGGGTGGGTCAGTCAGTCTGTGCTGTGTTGGGCTGTGTGTGTGTGAGAGGCAGTGGGGGTGGGTCAGTCAGTCTGTGCTGTGTTGGGCTGTGTGTGTGTATGAGGCAGTGGGGGTGGGTCAGTCAGTCTGTGCTGTGTCGGGCTGTGTGTGTGTGTGTGTAACCCTGTGCCCTGGTGGTCACCCCGAGTTCGGGTGACCCTCGTCCTACCTAGCTGATCGGACTCTTGGCCCTCTGACCGATCGTAGCTCCCGGCCGACCGTGTGGGATGCCGGAGCCCGCACTGGCTCGCAGACGCCGGGAAGGGGGCTCGGGCCCTCCCTCACTCCGAGCCCCGACCCAGGGCCCTAAGACGGGGACGCTAGTCCCTAGTCAGTGGAGGGGGTTACGTTCCCCCAAACCCTCCACTCGCGGGGACCACGGCCCCGCCCTGGGTCACTTCTTCCCGGCCGGTTGTTCGGCGCGTTCCCCCCAGCAAGGGGATAGACTCACCCGGAGTCCCTGTCGCGGGTGAGGCTTCAGCCGCCGCGAGTACCGCGTCTCCTCCCCAGGGTCTCCCAACAGACCCGGTTCCTCCGTCCTGCCTCCAGCACTCCTCTCCCCCGGTCCATGGTCCGGTGCCCTTTGAATGGCCCGCTCCCCTGCGGACGCCGGGGCCGGCGTGGTCCCGTGACTCCAGGCCCCGCCCCTCCCCGCGCTCTCCCCGTCGCCTCCGGTGACGTCATCGCCCGGCGCCGGGGAACGCGGCGGGCCGACGGCCGTCTCGGCCGGGACTCCTATTCCCGGACTCCCCGTCTCAGTGCGGGGCGGCGCGGACCCTGTGCCTGCCCCGTCACATCCCTCCCCCCTTAGGCTCCTGACTACCCCCGCCTCTCCCCCGGTCCCCCTTTCTGGCACCCGCGACAAACAGTCAGCATTCCCGTTTGCAATACCTGACCTATGTTTTACTTCAAATTTGTAGGGTTGCAGGCTCAGGTACCATCTCATTATACGGGGGTTCGTATCCTTCATCCCCTGGATCCATCGGAGGGGGGCGTGGTCCGTTACCAGCGTGAACTCGGAACCTAAAAGGAAATATCGTAAAGAGTCAACGGCCCATTTAAGGGCCAAGGCTTCCTTTTCAATAGTAGCGTAGGCTTTTTCCCGTGGGAACAATTTGCGACTCAAGTACAACACGGGGTGTTCGGCCCCTTCCTCTTCCTGGGCGAGTACTGCTCCCAGTCCGAGGTCCGACGCGTCCGTCTGTAAGATAAATGGCTTATTAAAATCGGGTTGAATTAACACTGGGGCATGAGTGAGCTCATATTTTAGTCTTTCGAATGCGTTGTTGCATTGCTCCGTCCATTTCACATTTTGGGGCTGCTCCTTCCGGGTGAGGTCCGTTAGGGGTGCGGCTACCGTCGCAAAGTTATCTACGAACCGTCGGTAATATCCGGCTAGCCCGAGGAACTGGCGGACCTGTTTCTTTGTGGTGGGGGCCGGGTAATCCCGAACTGCCTGGATTTTGCTCAGCAGGGGTTTAAGCCTGCCCCGCCCCACTGTATATCCTAGGTAAGAGACCTCTCGTTCCCCAAAATGACACTTTTTTGGGTTAGCCGTCAGGTTTGCCCGTCTGAGTGTCTCTAGAACGGCCGCGATGTGTTCGAGGTGTTGTTCCCAGGACCTGCTGAAAATGACAATATCGTCTATGTAGGCGGCGGCGTATTCGTGGTGGTCCCGCAACAGGTGGTCCATTAGTCTCTGGAAGGTAGCGGCCGCTCCCTGTAAGCCGAATGGCATGTTTAAGAATTGGTATAGTCCGAAGGGCGTGGCGAACGCCGTCTTCTTCTGTGCTTCGGGGGACAGGGGTATCTGCCAATATCCCTTTGTTAAGTCTATTGTTGACAAGTACTGGGCCTTCCCCACCCGGTTAAGTAATTCGTCTACGCGCGGCATGGGATACGCGTCAAATCGTGATATGGCGTTTACCTTTCGAAAATCTATACAAAATCTAGTGGTCCCATCTGGTTTTGGGACCAACACTATGGGGCTCCGCCACTCACTGCGCGATTCCTGAATCACCCCCCATTCTAGCATCTTCTGCAGTTCTTTCTGCACTGTATCCCACATTTTCCGGGGTACGGGCCGCAAGTGGTCTCGAACTATCTTGCCTGGCTCCGTTGCTATCTCATGGTAGACCTCCTGTGTCTGCCCCGGTCGGCTGGTCAAGGTCTCTTGGAACTGCCGCAGGACCGCCCTCACTTGATCTTGTTGGGTGGGTGACAGACCCTCCCCAGTTTGGGCCTGGCCGACCGCTACCTCCGGTTCCCCCCAGGGCCCGAACTCGATATCTAGGGGTTGCGGGTCTATTAGGAGCGCTTCCCGCGGGTTCCACCTTTTTAGTAAATTTATATGATAGACTTGTGTCTCCTTTCGGTTGCTGTTAATCAATACCTCGTAATCTACGGGCCCCACTTGTCGCACTACCTTAAAGGGTCCTTGCCATTTGGCCATTAGCTTGGAGTCTCCCTTAGGGAGCAGGAGGAGGACTAGGTCACCCGGTGTGAACGCCCTTACCTGGGCCCTTCGATTATAGTGGGCCTGCTGTTTCTCTTGGGCTTTCTTCAGGTTCTCCTGGGCCCATTCCGCCAACCGGCGGAGGTTTCCTTTTAACTTGCCCACGTACTGGGCTACTCCCAGGGCCGGTGTTCTCTGTTCTTCCCATCCCTCCTTTATCAGGTCTAGGATCCCTCGGGGTTGCCTCCCGTACAGCAATTCAAATGGCGAGAAGCCTAGCGATGCCTGGGGGACTTCACGTACCGCGAACATCAGAGCGGGTAGTAGTTGGTCCCAGTCCCGCGGATCCTCCTTGACAAATTTTCGTAACATCTCTTTCAGGGTACGATTGAATCTTTCCACAAGGCCGTCTGTCTGAGGGTGGTATACCGACGTCCGTAGTTTTCGTACCTGTAAAAGCTTGCATAACTCTGTCATTATTCGGGACGTTAGATTCGTCCCCTGGTCTGTCAATAGTTCCTTTGGTAGGCCTACCCGCGAGAATAGCCTCATTAGCTCTTCAGCTATCGCCCCCGCGGTTGCTCGTCTCAAGGGGACGGCTTCGGGGAATCGCGTGGCGTAGTCTATAATGACGAGTATGTAGATATAGCCCCTGCTGGACTTTTCTAGTGGCCCCACCAGGTCTAGTGCGATACGCTCGAAAGGCGTCCCTACGATGGGTAAAGGTATAAGAGGCGCCGGAGGCACCCTTGTAGGTGACGTCTTTTGGCACTGGGGGCATGAGGCGCAATAATTCTTTATGTCCTGATATACCCCAGGCCAATAGAACCTCTGGAGCACCCGGTGCTGTGTTTTTTCTGTTCCTAGGTGTCCAGCCCAGGTGTGATCGTGGGCCAGCTCTAGCACCCCCCCCCGGTAGGGCTTTGGCACGAGCAACTGGTGCTTCTCCTCCGTCCCCCCTTCTTGTGGAGTGACCCGGAACAAGCGATCCTGATGCACCTCGAACCAGGGACCCTGTCCCCCTCTTCCGGTGTCTCTGGCTTCTCCTACCTGAGCCCACGCGTGTTGTAAGGTCGGGTCCTCTCTCTGGAGTGCGAGGAAATCGCCTTCGTCCAGGTCCAGGTGGGGCATTGGTGTCTCTGTCCCGTTCGTCCCCTCCTCTCCGGCGTCTGGGTCGTCTACTTCCTCCCCGTGAGCTGCAAACCTGGGGTTTTTGTCCCTTTCCCCCTTCTTGCTCCGTTGTTCCAACCCCCAATTACTTAGTAGGTACCCCAGTCCGGGCCAGTCCCGGCCTAGCAACGCGGGGTACGCTAGATTGGGGCCCACTGCGACTATACATGAGTCCCTTATCCTCCCATCATCAATCTCCACCCTTGTCGTCGCATAGGGGTGGATATCCCCATGTACACATTTCATGTATACTCTCGGCCCCCGGGGCACTTGGGACCCCAGGATGTTGGCTCGGATTATCGTTTGCCCGCACCCGGAGTCTAGCACCGCCTTCACCCGGCGTCCATTAACCCTTATCTCATGCAACATTTGCCTCCGCCCCTGTTCGCCCCGGGTTACCTTTCGCGTGGGGCCTTGCCCGAAGGTGCAATCCATCATGGGGCAGTCTTTCTTAAAGTGCCCCTCCTGTCCGCACTGGTAGCAGGCTCCTTTGGTTCCTCCTTCGGGTTGTGGGTTCCTCTCCGTCCCTCCGGTTGGCCCTCCGGCATCTGGGGTTCGTCCCTCCGGGTGGTCCCACCGGGGTGCCAGTCCTCGTCCCATGGTTGGGCCTGCCGGTGTTCTGGGGCCGTGTGTCTTTGTGCCACTTTTCGCTGGGGCAAGGCCTCCTGAATGTGGTTCTCGTGGCCCGGTGCGGGGGCGCGGTGCTTCTGTTCCTTCGGCGGCAAGGAAGCGTTCCATCAAGGTGATGGCTTCCTCGAGAGTCTCTGGGAGGTGTCGTCTCACCCAACGCTGCCCCTCGGCTGGGAGGATCTTCACATACTGTTCTAAGATCACCGCCTCGGCCACTTGCGTTCCGGACTTATTTTCGGGTTCCAGCCAGCGCATCCCCGCTTCCCGTACCCTCTGAGCCACGGCCCGCGGGCGTTCGCCTGGGCCGTACCGGGCCTCGCGGAACTTTTGCCGGTGGAATTCCGGGGAGATCCCTAGTTGATCTAAGATGGCCTCCTTTACCTTATAGTAGCATAACACGTCTCTTGCGGACATTCCTCGGTAAGCCAGTTGGGCCGCCCCTGACAAGTAGGGAGCTAGGAGCGTTGCCCATTGGTCCTGTGGCCATTTCGCCGCCAACGCCACCCGTTCGAAGGTTACCAGGAAGGCCTCTGGGTCGTCTTCAGGGCCCAACTTCGTCAGCCTGATGGGGAGTTGGCGGCCCACTACGTCTTCGTCGTTTCCCGCCGGTGTCGCGCCCCCACCGGCCATGCTAGTTGCAGCTTGATGCTCCTGGAGCTTATCCAGGACCTGTTGCAGCGCCTGCGACTGCTGCTGCTGCCACTGTTTCTGGTTCTCTATTAGCCAGTCCACTACTTTGTTCAGCTCCATTATCCCTGGGGAAATTAGCTTGTTATAACCAGAGGAAGGACCCTGCCCCTGGGAGGACCGACCTGTTTCGCTCCCTTAACTCTAGGCCCCCCCCCCCTCTCTTCTTCTCTTTTTTTTTTTTTTTTTTTTTTTTTCTTCGAGTGAGTGTATATGTGCCCCCTTAACCGGGGCTCAGGTCATGCCCACATTCTCCACCACATGTAACCCTGTGCCCTGGTGGTCACCCCGAGTTCGGGTGACCCTCGTCCTACCTAGCTGATCGGACTCTTGGCCCTCTGACCGATCGTAGCTCCCGGCCGACCGTGTGGGATGCCGGAGCCCGCACTGGCTCGCAGACGCCGGGAAGGGGGCTCGGGCCCTCCCTCACTCCGAGCCCCGACCCAGGGCCCTAAGACGGGGACGCTAGTCCCTAGTCAGTGGAGGGGGTTACGTTCCCCCAAACCCTCCACTCGCGGGGACCACGGCCCCGCCCTGGGTCACTTCTTCCCGGCCGGTTGTTCGGCGCGTTCCCCCCAGCAAGGGGATAGACTCACCCGGAGTCCCTGTCGCGGGTGAGGCTTCAGCCGCCGCGAGTACCGCGTCTCCTCCCCAGGGTCTCCCAACAGACCCGGTTCCTCCGTCCTGCCTCCAGCACTCCTCTCCCCCGGTCCATGGTCCGGTGCCCTTTGAATGGCCCGCTCCCCTGCGGACGCCGGGGCCGGCGTGGTCCCGTGACTCCAGGCCCCGCCCCTCCCCGCGCTCTCCCCGTCGCCTCCGGTGACGTCATCGCCCGGCGCCGGGGAACGCGGCGGGCCGACGGCCGTCTCGGCCGGGACTCCTATTCCCGGACTCCCCGTCTCAGTGCGGGGCGGCGCGGACCCTGTGCCTGCCCCGTCACAGTGTGTGTGTGACGTAACAGTGGTGGGGTCAGTCAGTTTGTGCTGTGTTGGGCTGTGTGTGTGTGTGAGGTAGCAGTGGTGGGGTCAGTCAGTCTGTGCTGTGTTGGGCTGTGTGTGTGTATAAGGCAGTGGGGGTGGGTCAGTCAGTCTGTGCTGTGTTGGGCTGTGTGTGTGTATGAGGCAGTGGGGGTGGGTCAGTCAGTCTGTGCTGTGTTGAGCTGTGTGTGTGTATGAGGCAGTGGGGGTGGGTCAGTCAGTCTGTGCTGTGTTGGGCTGTGTGTGTGTGTGTGTGACGTAGCAGTGGTGGGCTCAGTCAGTCTGTGATGTGTCGGGCTGTGTGTGTGTGTGAGGCAGTGGGGGTGGGTCAGTCAGTCTGTGCTGTGTTGGGCTGTGTGTCTGTGTGAGGCAGTGGGGGTGGGTCAGTCAGTCTGTGCTCTTTTGGGGTGTGTGTGTGTGTGTGTGTGTGTGTGTGTGTGTGTGTGTGTGTGGTAGCGGGGGTGGGTCAGTCAATCTGTGCTGTGTTGGGATGTGTGTGTGTGAGGCAGTGGGGGTGGGGTCAGTCAGTCTGTGCTGTGTTGGGCTGTGTGTGTGTGTGTGTGCGCGCGCGCGCGCGTGTGTGTGTGTGTGTGAGGCAGTGGGGGTGGGGTCAGTCAGTCTGTGCTGTGTTGGGCTGTGTGTGTGTGTGTGGTAGTGGGGGTGGGTCAGTCAGTCTGTGCTGTGTTGGGCTGTGTGTGTGTGTGTGCGCGTGTGTGTGCGCGCGCGCGTGTGTGTGAGGCAGTGGGGGTGGGGTTAGTCAATCTGTGCTGTGTTGGG
The DNA here is from genome assembly GCF_049634645.1 of Pelodiscus sinensis. Lineage (NCBI taxonomy): Eukaryota > Metazoa > Chordata > Testudines > Trionychidae > Pelodiscus > Pelodiscus sinensis. The sequence continues at coordinate 69,756 of NW_027465814.1, forward strand.
CTGTATGTGTGTGTGTGTGTGTGTGCGCGCGCGTGTGTGTGTGTGTGTGAGGCAGTGGGGGTGGGGTCAGTCAGTCTGTGCTGTGTTGGGCTGTGTGTGTGTGTGTGAGGTAGTGGGGTGGGTCAGTCAGTCTGTGATGTGTTGGGCTGTGTGTGTGTGTGAGGTAGTGGGGGTGGGTCAGTCAGTCTGTGCTGAGTTGGGCTGTGAGTGTGTGAGGCAGTGGGGGTGAGATCAGTCAGTCTGTGCTGTGTTGGGCTGTGAGTGTGTGAGGCAGTGGGGGTGAGATCAGTCAGTCTGTGCTGTGTTGGGCTGTGAGTGTGTGAGGCAGTGGGGGTGAGATCAGTCAGTCTGTGCTGTGTTGGGCTTTGTGTGTATGTTAGTTACCAGGTGTGCGTCAGTCAGTCTGTGCTGTGTCGGGCTGTGTGTGTGTGTGTGAGGCAGTGGGGGTGGGTCAGTCAGTCTGTGCTGTGTTGGGCTGTGTGTGTGTGAGGAAGTGGGGGTGGGTCACTCAGTCTGTGCTGTGTTGGGCTGTGTGTGTGTGAGAGGCAGTGGGGGTGGCTCAGTCAGTCTGTGCTGTGTTGGACTGTGTGTGTGTATGAGGCAGTGGGGGTGGGTCAGTCAGTCTGTGCTGTGTTGTGCTGTGTGTGTGTGTGAGGCAGTGCGGGTGGGTCAGTCAGTCTGTGCTGTGTCGGGCTGTGTGTGTGTGTGAGGTAGCGGTGGTGGGGTCAGTCAGTCTGTGCTGTGTTGGGCTGTGTGTCTGTGTGACGTAGCGGTGGTGGGGTCAGTCAGTCTGTGCTGTGTTGGGCTCTGTGTGTGTGAGGCAGTGGGGGTAGGTCAGTCAGTCTGTGCTGTGTTGGGCTGTGTGTGTGTGAGGCAGTGGGGGTGGGTCAGTCAGTCTGTGCTGTGTTGGGCTGTGTGTGTGTGAGAGGCAGTGGGGGTGGGTCAGTCAGTCTGTGCTGTGTTGGGCTGTGTGTGTGTATGAGGCAGTGGGGGTGGGTCAGTCAGTCTGTGCTGTGTTGGGCTGTGTGTGTGTGTGTGTGACGTAGCAGTCGTGGGGTCAGTCAGTCAGTGCTGTGTCGGGCTGTGTGTGTGTGTGTGACGTAGCAGTGGTGGGGTCAGTCAGCCTGTGCTGTGTTGGGCTGTGTGTGTGTGTGTGACGTAGCAGTGGTGGGGTCAGTCAGTCTGTGCTGTGTTGGGCTGTGTGTATGTATGAGGCAGTGGGGGTGGGTCAGTCAGTCTGTGCTGTGTTGAGCTGTGTGTGTGTATGAGGTAGTGGTGGTGGGTCAGTCAGTCTGTGCTGTGTTGGGCTGTGTTTGTGTGTGTGTGACGTAGCAGTGGTGGGGTCAGTCAGTCTGTGCTGTGTCGGGCTGTGTGTGTGTGTGAGGCAGTGGGGGTGGGTCAGTCAGTCTGTGCTGTGTTGGGCTGTGTGTGTGTGTGTGAGGCAGTGGGGGTGGGTCAGTCAGTCTGTGCTGTGTTGGGCTGTGTGTGTGTGTGAGGTAGTGGGGGTGGGTCAGTCAGTCTGTGCTGTGTTGGGCTGTGTGTGTGTGTGTGTGACGTAGCAGTGGTGGGGTCAGTCAGTCTGTGCTGTGTTGGGCTGTGTGTATGTATGAGGCAGTGGGGGTGGGTCAGTCAGTCTGTGCTGTGTTGGGCTGCGTGTGCGTATGAGGTAGTGGGGGTGGGTCAGTCAGTCTGTGCTGTGTTGGGCTGTGTGTGTGTGTGAGGTAGTGGGGGTCGGTCAGTCAGTCTGTGCTGTGTTGGGCTGTGTGTGTGTGTGAGGTAGTGGGGGTGGGTCAGTCAGTCTGTGCTGAGTTGGGCTGTGTGTGTGTGTGAGGTAGCAGTGGTGGGGTCAGTCAGTCTGTGCTGTGTCGGGCTGTGTGTGTGTGTGTGACGTAGCGGTGGTGGGGTCAGTCAGTCTGTGCTGTGTCGGGTTGTGTGTGTCTGTGAGGTAGCGGTGGTGGGGTCAGTCAGTCTGTGCTGTGTCGGGCTCTGTGTGTGTGTCTGTGTGTGAGGTAGCGGTGGTGTGGTCAGTCAGTCTGTGCTGTATCGGGCTGTGTGTGTGTGTGTGTGTGTGTGTGTGTGTGTGTGTGTGTGTGTGTGTGTGTGAGGTAGCGGTGGTGGGGTCAGTCAGTCTGTGCTGTGTTGGGCTGTGTGTGTGTGAGAGGCAGTGGGGGTGGGTCAGTCAGTCTGTGCTGTGTTGGGTTGTGTGTGTGTGTGTGAAGTAGCGGTGGTGGGGTCAGTCAGTCTGTGCTGTGTTGGGCTGTGTGTGTGTGTGTGACGTAGCAGTCGTGGGGTCAGTCAGTCTGTGCTGTGTCGGGCTGTGTGTGTGTGTGTGTAACCCTGTGCCCTGGTGGTCACCCCGAGTTCGGGTGACCCTCGTCCTTCCTAGCTGATCGGACTCTTGGCCCTCTGACCGATCGTAGCTCCCGGCCGACCGTGTGGGATGCCGGAGCCCGCACTGGCTCGCAGACGCCGGGAAGGGGGCTCGGGCCCTCCCTCACTCCGAGCCCCGACCCAGGGCCCTAAGACGGGGACGCTAGTCCCTAGTCAGTGGAGGGGGTTACGTTCCCCCAAACCCTCCACTCGCGGGGACCACGGCCCCGCCCTGGGTCACTTCTTCCCGGCCGGTTGTTCGGCGCGTTCCCCCCAGCAAGGGGATAGACTCACCCGGAGTCCCTGTCGCGGGTGAGGCTTCAGCCGCCGCGAGTACCGCGTCTCCTCCCCAGGGTCTCCCAACAGACCCGGTTCCTCCGTCCTGCCTCCAGCACTCCTCTCCCCCGGTCCATGGTCCGGTGCCCTTTGAATGGCCCGCTCCCCTGCGGACGCCGGGGCCGGCGTGGTCCCGTGACTCCAGGCCCCGCCCCTCCCCGCGCTCTCCCCGTCGCCTCCGGTGACGTCATCGCCCGGCGCCGGGGAACGCGGCGGGCCGACGGCCGTCTCGGCCGGGACTCCTATTCCCGGACTCCCCGTCTCAGTGCGGGGCGGCGCGGACCCTGTGCCTGCCCCGTCACAGTGTGTGTGTGACGTAACAGTGGTGGGGTCAGTCAGTTTGTGCTGTGTTGGGCTGTGTGTGTGTGTGAGGTAGCAGTGGTGGGGTCAGTCAGTCTGTGCTGTGTTGGGCTGTGTGTGTGTATAAGGCAGTGGGGGTGGGTCAGTCAGTCTGTGCTGTGTTGGGCTGTGTGTGTGTATGAGGCAGTGGGGGTGGGTCAGTCAGTCTGTGCTGTGTTGAGCTGTGTGTGTGTATGAGGCAGTGGGGGTGGGTCAGTCAGTCTGTGCTGTGTTGGGCTGTGTGTGTGTGTGTGTGACGTAGCAGTGGTGGGCTCAGTCAGTCTGTGATGTGTCGGGCTGTGTGTGTGTGTGAGGCAGTGGGGGTGGGTCAGTCAGTCTGTGCTGTGTTGGGCTGTGTGTCTGTGTGAGGCAGTGGGGGTGGGTCAGTCAGTCTGTGCTCTTTTGGGGTGTGTGTGTGTGTGTGTGTGTGTGTGTGTGTGTGTGTGTGTGTGGTAGCGGGGGTGGGTCAGTCAATCTGTGCTGTGTTGGGATGTGTGTGTGTGAGGCAGTGGGGGTGGGGTCAGTCAGTCTGTGCTGTGTTGGGCTGTGTGTGTGTGTGTGTGCGCGCGCGCGCGCGTGTGTGTGTGTGTGTGAGGCAGTGGGGGTGGGGTCAGTCAGTCTGTGCTGTGTTGGGCTGTGTGTGTGTGTGTGGTAGTGGGGGTGGGTCAGTCAGTCTGTGCTGTGTTGGGCTGTGTGTGTGTGTGTGCGCGTGTGTGTGCGCGCGCGCGTGTGTGTGAGGCAGTGGGGGTGGGGTTAGTCAATCTGTGCTGTGTTGGGCTGTATGTGTGTGTGTGTGTGTGTGCGCGCGCGTGTGTGTGTGTGTGTGAGGCAGTGGGGGTGGGGTCAGTCAGTCTGTGCTGTGTTGGGCTGTGTGTGTGTGTGTGAGGTAGTGGGGTGGGTCAGTCAGTCTGTGATGTGTTGGGCTGTGTGTGTGTGTGAGGTAGTGGGGGTGGGTCAGTCAGTCTGTGCTGAGTTGGGCTGTGAGTGTGTGAGGCAGTGGGGGTGAGATCAGTCAGTCTGTGCTGTGTTGGGCTGTGAGTGTGTGAGGCAGTGGGGGTGAGATCAGTCAGTCTGTGCTGTGTTGGGCTGTGAGTGTGTGAGGCAGTGGGGGTGAGATCAGTCAGTCTGTGCTGTGTTGGGCTTTGTGTGTATGTTAGTTACCAGGTGTGCGTCAGTCAGTCTGTGCTGTGTCGGGCTGTGTGTGTGTGTGTGAGGCAGTGGGGGTGGGTCAGTCAGTCTGTGCTGTGTTGGGCTGTGTGTGTGTGAGGAAGTGGGGGTGGGTCACTCAGTCTGTGCTGTGTTGGGCTGTGTGTGTGTGAGAGGCAGTGGGGGTGGCTCAGTCAGTCTGTGCTGTGTTGGACTGTGTGTGTGTATGAGGCAGTGGGGGTGGGTCAGTCAGTCTGTGCTGTGTTGTGCTGTGTGTGTGTGTGAGGCAGTGCGGGTGGGTCAGTCAGTCTGTGCTGTGTCGGGCTGTGTGTGTGTGTGAGGTAGCGGTGGTGGGGTCAGTCAGTCTGTGCTGTGTTGGGCTGTGTGTCTGTGTGACGTAGCGGTGGTGGGGTCAGTCAGTCTGTGCTGTGTTGGGCTCTGTGTGTGTGAGGCAGTGGGGGTAGGTCAGTCAGTCTGTGCTGTGTTGGGCTGTGTGTGTGTGAGGCAGTGGGGGTGGGTCAGTCAGTCTGTGCTGTGTTGGGCTGTGTGTGTGTGAGAGGCAGTGGGGGTGGGTCAGTCAGTCTGTGCTGTGTTGGGCTGTGTGTGTGTATGAGGCAGTGGGGGTGGGTCAGTCAGTCTGTGCTGTGTTGGGCTGTGTGTGTGTGTGTGTGACGTAGCAGTCGTGGGGTCAGTCAGTCAGTGCTGTGTCGGGCTGTGTGTGTGTGTGTGACGTAGCAGTGGTGGGGTCAGTCAGCCTGTGCTGTGTTGGGCTGTGTGTGTGTGTGTGACGTAGCAGTGGTGGGGTCAGTCAGTCTGTGCTGTGTTGGGCTGTGTGTATGTATGAGGCAGTGGGGGTGGGTCAGTCAGTCTGTGCTGTGTTGAGCTGTGTGTGTGTATGAGGTAGTGGTGGTGGGTCAGTCAGTCTGTGCTGTGTTGGGCTGTGTTTGTGTGTGTGTGACGTAGCAGTGGTGGGGTCAGTCAGTCTGTGCTGTGTCGGGCTGTGTGTGTGTGTGAGGCAGTGGGGGTGGGTCAGTCAGTCTGTGCTGTGTTGGGCTGTGTGTGTGTGTGTGAGGCAGTGGGGGTGGGTCAGTCAGTCTGTGCTGTGTTGGGCTGTGTGTGTGTGTGAGGTAGTGGGGGTGGGTCAGTCAGTCTGTGCTGTGTTGGGCTGTGTGTGTGTGTGTGTGACGTAGCAGTGGTGGGGTCAGTCAGTCTGTGCTGTGTTGGGCTGTGTGTATGTATGAGGCAGTGGGGGTGGGTCAGTCAGTCTGTGCTGTGTTGGGCTGCGTGTGCGTATGAGGTAGTGGGGGTGGGTCAGTCAGTCTGTGCTGTGTTGGGCTGTGTGTGTGTGTGAGGTAGTGGGGGTCGGTCAGTCAGTCTGTGCTGTGTTGGGCTGTGTGTGTGTGTGAGGTAGTGGGGGTGGGTCAGTCAGTCTGTGCTGAGTTGGGCTGTGTGTGTGTGTGAGGTAGCAGTGGTGGGGTCAGTCAGTCTGTGCTGTGTCGGGCTGTGTGTGTGTGTGTGACGTAGCGGTGGTGGGGTCAGTCAGTCTGTGCTGTGTCGGGTTGTGTGTGTCTGTGAGGTAGCGGTGGTGGGGTCAGTCAGTCTGTGCTGTGTCGGGCTCTGTGTGTGTGTCTGTGTGTGAGGTAGCGGTGGTGTGGTCAGTCAGTCTGTGCTGTATCGGGCTGTGTGTGTGTGTGTGTGTGTGTGTGTGTGTGTGTGTGTGTGTGTGTGTGTGAGGTAGCGGTGGTGGGGTCAGTCAGTCTGTGCTGTGTTGGGCTGTGTGTGTGTGAGAGGCAGTGGGGGTGGGTCAGTCAGTCTGTGCTGTGTTGGGTTGTGTGTGTGTGTGTGAAGTAGCGGTGGTGGGGTCAGTCAGTCTGTGCTGTGTTGGGCTGTGTGTGTGTGTGTGACGTAGCAGTCGTGGGGTCAGTCAGTCTGTGCTGTGTCGGGCTGTGTGTGTGTGTGTGTAACCCTGTGCCCTGGTGGTCACCCCGAGTTCGGGTGACCCTCGTCCTTCCTAGCTGATCGGACTCTTGGCCCTCTGACCGATCGTAGCTCCCGGCCGACCGTGTGGGATGCCGGAGCCCGCACTGGCTCGCAGACGCCGGGAAGGGGGCTCGGGCCCTCCCTCACTCCGAGCCCCGACCCAGGGCCCTAAGACGGGGACGCTAGTCCCTAGTCAGTGGAGGGGGTTACGTTCCCCCAAACCCTCCACTCGCGGGGACCACGGCCCCGCCCTGGGTCACTTCTTCCCGGCCGGTTGTTCGGCGCGTTCCCCCCAGCAAGGGGATAGACTCACCCGGAGTCCCTGTCGCGGGTGAGGCTTCAGCCGCCGCGAGTACCGCGTCTCCTCCCCAGGGTCTCCCAACAGACCCGGTTCCTCCGTCCTGCCTCCAGCACTCCTCTCCCCCGGTCCATGGTCCGGTGCCCTTTGAATGGCCCGCTCCCCTGCGGACGCCGGGGCCGGCGTGGTCCCGTGACTCCAGGCCCCGCCCCTCCCCGCGCTCTCCCCGTCGCCTCCGGTGACGTCATCGCCCGGCGCCGGGGAACGCGGCGGGCCGACGGCCGTCTCGGCCGGGACTCCTATTCCCGGACTCCCCGTCTCAGTGCGGGGCGGCGCGGACCCTGTGCCTGCCCCGTCACAGTGTGTGTGTGACGTAACAGTGGTGGGGTCAGTCAGTTTGTGCTGTGTTGGGCTGTGTGTGTGTGTGAGGTAGCAGTGGTGGGGTCAGTCAGTCTGTGCTGTGTTGGGCTGTGTGTGTGTATAAGGCAGTGGGGGTGGGTCAGTCAGTCTGTGCTGTGTTGGGCTGTGTGTGTGTATGAGGCAGTGGGGGTGGGTCAGTCAGTCTGTGCTGTGTTGGGCTGTGTGTGTGTATGAGGCAGTGGGGGTGGGTCAGTCAGTCTGTGCTGTGTTGGGCTGTGTGTGTGTGTGTGTGACATAGCAGTGGTGGGCTCAGTCAGTCTGTGATGTGTCGGGCTGTGTGTGTGTGTGAGGCAGTGGGGGTGGGTCAGTCAGTCTGTGCTGTGTTGGGCTGTGTGTCTGTGTGAGGCAGTGGGGGTGGGTCAGTCAGTCTGTGCTCTTTTGGGCTGTGTGTGTGTGTGTGTGTGTGTGTGTGTGTGTGTGTGTGTGTGTGTGGTAGCGGGGGTGGGTCAGTCAATCTGTGCTGTGTTGGGATGTGTGTGTGTGAGGCAGTGGGGGTGGGGTCAGTCAGTCTGTGCTGTGTTGGGCTGTGTGTGTGTGTGTGTGCGCGCGCGCGCGTGTGTGTGTGTGTGAGGCAGTGGGGGTGGGGTCAGTCAGTCTGTGCTGTGTTGGGCTGTGTGTGTGTGTGAGGTAGTGGGGGTGGGTCAGTCAGTCTGTGCTGTGTTGGGCTGTGTGTGTGTGTGTGCGCGTGTGTGTGCGCGCGCGCGTGTGTGTGTGAGGCAGTGGGGGTGGGGTTAGTCAATCTGTGCTGTGTTGGGCTGTATGTGTGTGTGTGTGTGTGTGCGCGCGCGCGTGTGTGTGTGTGTGTGTGAGGCAGTGGGGGTGGGGTCAGTCAGTCTGTGCTGTGTTGGGCTGTGTGTGTGTGTGTGAGGTAGTGGGGTGGGTCAGTCAGTCTGTGATGTGTTGGGCTGTGTGTGTGTGTGAGGTAGTGGGGGTGGGTCAGTCAGTCTGTGCTGAGTTGGGCTGTGAGTGTGTGAGGCAGTGGGGGTGAGATCAGTCAGTCTGTGCTGTGTTGGGCTGTGAGTGTGTGAGGCAGTGGGGGTGAGATCAGTCAGTCTGTGCTGTGTTGGGCTGTGAGTGTGTGAGGCAGTGGGGGTGAGATCAGTCAGTCTGTGCTGTGTTGGGCTTTGTGTGTATGTTAGTTACCAGGTGTGCGTCAGTCAGTCTGTGCTCTGTCGGGCTGTGTGTGTGTGTGTGAGGCAGTGGGGGTGGGTCAGTCAGTCTGTGCTGTGTTGGGCTGTGTGTGTGTGAGGAAGTGGGGGTGGGTCACTCAGTCTGTGCTGTGTTGGGCTGTGTGTGTGTGAGAGGCAGTGGGGGTGGCTCAGTCAGTCTGTGCTGTGTTGGACTGTGTGTGTGTATGAGGCAGTGGGGGTGGGTCAGTCAGTCTGTGCTGTGTTGTGCTGTGTGTGTGTGTGAGGCAGTGCGGGTGGGTCAGTCAGTCTGTGCTGTGTCGGGCTGTGTGTGTGTGTGAGGTAGCGGTGGTGGGGTCAGTCAGTCTGTGCTGTGTTGGGCTGTGTGTCTGTGTGACGTAGCGGTGGTGGGGTCAGTCAGTCTGTGCTGTGTTGGGCTCTGTGTGTGTGAGGCAGTGGGGGTAGGTCAGTCAGTCTGTGCTGTGTTGGGCTGTGTGTGTGTGAGGCAGTGGGGGTGGGTCAGTCAGTCTGTGCTGTGTTGGGCTGTGTGTGTGTGAGAGGCAGTGGGGGTGGGTCAGTCAGTCTGTGCTGTGTTGGGCTGTGTGTGTGTATGAGGCAGTGGGGGTGGGTCAGTCAGTCTGTGCTGTGTTGGGCTGTGTGTGTGTGTGTGTGACGTAGCAGTCGTGGGGTCAGTCAGTCAGTGCTGTGTCGGGCTGTGTGTGTGTGTGTGACGTAGCAGTGGTGGGGTCAGTCAGCCTGTGCTGTGTTGGGCTGTGTGTGTGTGTGTGACGTAGCAGTGGTGGGGTCAGTCAGTCTGTGCTGTGTTGGGCTGTGTGTATGTATGAGGCAGTGGGGGTGGGTCAGTCAGTCTGTGCTGTGTTGAGCTGTGTGTGTGTATGAGGTAGTGGTGGTGGGTCAGTCAGTCTGTGCTGTGTTGGGCTGTGTTTGTGTGTGTGTGACGTAGCAGTGGTGGGGTCAGTCAGTCTGTGCTGTGTCGGGCTGTGTGTGTGTGTGAGGCAGTGGGGGTGGGTCAGTCAGTCTGTGCTGTGTTGGGCTGTGTGTGTGTGTGTGAGGCAGTGGGGGTGGGTCAGTCAGTCTGTGCTGTGTTGGGCTGTGTGTGTGTGTGAGGTAGTGGGGGTGGGTCAGTCAGTCTGTGCTGTGTTGGGCTGTGTGTGTGTGTGTGTGACGTAGCAGTGGTGGGGTCAGTCAGTCTGTGCTGTGTTGGGCTGTGTGTATGTATGAGGCAGTGGGGGTGGGTCAGTCAGTCTGTGCTGTGTTGGGCTGCGTGTGCGTATGAGGTAGTGGGGGTGGGTCAGTCAGTCTGTGCTGTGTTGGGCTGTGTTTGTGTGTGTGTGACGTAGCAGTGGTGGGGTCAGTCAGTCTGTGCTGTGTCGGGCTGTGTGTGTGTGTGAGGCAGTGGGGGTGGGTCAGTCAGTCTGTGCTGTGTTGGGCTGTGTGTGTGTGTGTGAGGCAGTGGGGGTGGGTCAGTCAGTCTGTGCTGTGTTGGGCTGTGTGTGTGTGTGAGGTAGTGGGGGTGGGTCAGTCAGTCTGTGCTGTGTTGGGCTGTGTGTGTGTGTGAGGTAGTGGGGGTGGGTCAGTCAGTCTGTGCTGTGTTGGACTGTGTGTGTGTGTGTGTGTGTGTGTGCGCGTGCGTGTGTGTGTGTGTGTGAGGCAGTGGGGGTGGGGTCAGTCAGTCTGTGCTGTGTTGGGCTGTATGTGTGTGTGTGTGTGCGCGCGCGCGTGTGTGTGTGTGAGGAAGTGGGGGTGGGGTCAGTCAGTCTGTGCTGTGTTGGGCTGTGTGTGTGTGTGAGGTAGTGGGGTGGGTCAGTCAGTCTGTGCTGTGTTGGGCTGTGTGTGTGTGTGAGGTAGTGGGGGTCGGTCAGTCAGTCTGTGCTGTGTTGGGCTGTGTGTGTGTGTGAGGTAGTGGGGGTGGGTCAGTCAGTCTGTGCTGAGTTGGGCTGTGTGTGTGTGTGAGGTAGCAGTGGTGGGGTCAGTCAATCTGTGCTGTGTCGGGCTGTGTGTGTGTGTGTGACGTAGCGGTGGTGGGGTCAGTCAGTCTGTGCTGTGTCGGGTTGTGTGTGTCTGTGAGGTAGCGGTGGTGGGGTCAGTCAGTCTGTGCTGTGTCGGGCTCTGTGTGTGTGTCTGTGTGTGAGGTAGCGGTGGTGTGGTCAGTCAGTCTGTGCTGTATCGGGCTGTGTGTGTGTGTGTGTGTGTGTGTGTGTGTGTGTGTGAGGTAGCGGTGGTGGGGTCAGTCAGTCTGTGCTGTGTTGGGCTGTGTGTGTGTGAGAGGCAGTGGGGGTGGGTCAGTCAGTCTGTGCTGTGTTGGGTTGTGTGTGTGTGTGTGAAGTAGCGGTGGTGGGGTCAGTCAGTCTGTGCTGTGTTGGGCTGTGTGTGTGTGTGTGAGGTAGCAGTGGTGGGGTCAGTCAGTCTGTGCTGTGTTGGGTTGTGTGTGTGTGTGAGGTAGCGGTGGTGGGGTCAGTCAGTCTGTGCTGTGTTGGGTTGTGTGTGTGTGTGAGGTAGCGGTGGTGGGGTCAGTCAGTCTGTGCTGTGTTTGGCTGTGTGTGTGTGTGTGAGGCAGCGGGGGTGGGTCAGTCAGTCTGTGGTGAGTTGTGCTGTGTGTGTGTGTGAGGCAGTGGGGGTGGGTCAGTCAGTCTGTGGTGTGTTGGGCTGTGTGTGTGTGAGGAAGTGGGGGTGGGTCAGTCAGTCTGTGCTGTGTTGGGCTGTGTGTGTGTGAGAGGCAGTGGGGGTGGCTCAGTCAGTCTGTGCTGTGTTGGGCTGTGTGTGCGTATGAGGCAGTGGGGGTGGGTCAGTCAGTCTGTGCTGTGTTGTGCTGTGTGTGTGTGTGAGGCAGTGGGGGTGGGTCAGTCAGTCTGTGCTGTGTCGGGCTGTGTGTGTGTGAGGTAGCGGTGGTGGGGTCAGTCAGTCTGTGCTGTGTTGGGCTGTGTTTGTGTGTGTGTGACGTAGCAGTGGTGGGGTCAGTCAGTCTGTGCTGTGTCGGGCTGTGTGTGTGTGTGAGGCAGTGGGGGTGGGTCAGTCAGTCTGTGCTGTGTTGGGCTGTGTGTGTGTGTGTGAGGCAGTGGGGGTGGGTCAGTCAGTCTGTGCTGTGTTGGGCTGTGTGTGTGTGTGAGGTAGTGGGGGTGGGTCAGTCAGTCTGTGCTGTGTTGGGCTGTGTGTGTGTGTGTGTGACGTAGCAGTGGTGGGGTCAGTCAGTCTGTGCTGTGTTGGGGTGTGTGTATGTATGAGGCAGTGGGGGTGGGTCAGTCAGTCTGTGCTGTGTTGGGCTGTATGTGTGTGTGTGTGTGTGTGCGCGCGCGCGTGTGTGTGTGTGTGTGAGGCAGTGGGGGTGGGGTCAGTCAGTCTGTGCTGTGTTGGGCTGTGTGTGTGTGTGTGAGGTAGTGGGGTGGGTCAGTCAGTCTGTGATGTGTTGGGCTGTGTGTGTGTGTGAGGTAGTGGGGGTGGGTCAGTCAGTCTGTGCTGAGTTGGGCTGTGAGTGTGTGAGGCAGTGGGGGTGAGATCAGTCAGTCTGTGCTGTGTTGGGCTGTGAGTGTGTGAGGCAGTGGGGGTGAGATCAGTCAGTCTGTGCTGTGTTGGGCTGTGAGTGTGTGAGGCAGTGGGGGTGAGATCAGTCAGTCTGTGCTGTGTTGGGCTTTGTGTGTATGTTAGTTACCAGGTGTGCGTCAGTCAGTCTGTGCTCTGTCGGGCTGTGTGTGTGTGTGTGAGGCAGTGGGGGTGGGTCAGTCAGTCTGTGCTGTGTTGGGCTGTGTGTGTGTGAGGAAGTGGGGGTGGGTCACTCAGTCTGTGCTGTGTTGGGCTGTGTGTGTGTGAGAGGCAGTGGGGGTGGCTCAGTCAGTCTGTGCTGTGTTGGACTGTGTGTGTGTATGAGGCAGTGGGGGTGGGTCAGTCAGTCTGTGCTGTGTTGTGCTGTGTGTGTGTGTGAGGCAGTGCGGGTGGGTCAGTCAGTCTGTGCTGTGTCGGGCTGTGTGTGTGTGTGAGGTAGCGGTGGTGGGGTCAGTCAGTCTGTGCTGTGTTGGGCTGTGTGTCTGTGTGACGTAGCGGTGGTGGGGTCAGTCAGTCTGTGCTGTGTTGGGCTCTGTGTGTGTGAGGCAGTGGGGGTAGGTCAGTCAGTCTGTGCTGTGTTGGGCTGTGTGTGTGTGAGGCAGTGGGGGTGGGTCAGTCAGTCTGTGCTGTGTTGGGCTGTGTGTGTGTGAGAGGCAGTGGGGGTGGGTCAGTCAGTCTGTGCTGTGTTGGGCTGTGTGTGTGTATGAGGCAGTGGGGGTGGGTCAGTCAGTCTGTGCTGTGTTGGGCTGTGTGTGTGTGTGTGTGACGTAGCAGTCGTGGGGTCAGTCAGTCAGTGCTGTGTCGGGCTGTGTGTGTGTGTGTGACGTAGCAGTGGTGGGGTCAGTCAGCCTGTGCTGTGTTGGGCTGTGTGTGTGTGTGTGACGTAGCAGTGGTGGGGTCAGTCAGTCTGTGCTGTGTTGGGCTGTGTGTATGTATGAGGCAGTGGGGGTGGGTCAGTCAGTCTGTGCTGTGTTGAGCTGTGTGTGTGTATGAGGTAGTGGTGGTGGGTCAGTCAGTCTGTGCTGTGTTGGGCTGTGTTTGTGTGTGTGTGAGGTAGCGGTGGTGGGGTCAGTCAGTCTGTGCTGTGTTTGGCTGTGTGTGTGTGTGTGAGGCAGCGGGGGTGGGTCAGTCAGTCTGTGGTGAGTTGTGCTGTGTGTGTGTGTGAGGCAGTGGGGGTGGGTCAGTCAGTCTGTGGTGTGTTGGGCTGTGTGTGTGTGAGGAAGTGGGGGTGGGTCAGTCAGTCTGTGCTGTGTTGGGCTGTGTGTGTGTGAGAGGCAGTGGGGGTGGCTCAGTCAGTCTGTGCTGTGTTGGGCTGTGTGTGCGTATGAGGCAGTGGGGGTGGGTCAGTCAGTCTGTGCTGTGTTGTGCTGTGTGTGTGTGTGAGGCAGTGGGGGTGGGTCAGTCAGTCTGTGCTGTGTCGGGCTGTGTGTGTGTGAGGTAGCGGTGGTGGGGTCAGTCAGTCTGTGCTGTGTTGGGCTGTGTTTGTGTGTGTGTGACGTAGCAGTGGTGGGGTCAGTCAGTCTGTGCTGTGTCGGGCTGTGTGTGTGTGTGAGGCAGTGGGGGTGGGTCAGTCAGTCTGTGCTGTGTTGGGCTGTGTGTGTGTGTGTGAGGCAGTGGGGGTGGGTCAGTCAGTCTGTGCTGTGTTGGGCTGTGTGTGTGTGTGAGGTAGTGGGGGTGGGTCAGTCAGTCTGTGCTGTGTTGGGCTGTGTGTGTGTGTGTGTGACGTAGCAGTGGTGGGGTCAGTCAGTCTGTGCTGTGTTGGGGTGTGTGTATGTATGAGGCAGTGGGGGTGGGTCAGTCAGTCTGTGCTGTGTTGGGCTGCGTGTGTGTATGAGGTAGTGGGGGTGGGTCAGTCAGTCTGTGCTGTGTTGGGCTGTGTTTGTGTGTGTGTGACGTAGCAGTGGTGGGGTCAGTCAGTCTGTGCTGTGTCGGGCTGTGTGTGTGTGTGAGGCAGTGGGGGTGGGTCAGTCAGTCTGTGCTGTGTTGGGCTGTGTGTTTGTGTGTGAGGCAGTGGGGGTGGGTCAGTCAGTCTGTGCTGTGTTGGGCTGTGTGTGTGTGTGAGGTAGTGGGGGTGGGTCAGTCAGTCTGTGCTGTGTTGGGCTGTGTGTGTGTGTGAGGTAGTGGGGGTGGGTCAGTCAGTCTGTGCTGTGTTGGACTGTGTGTGTGTGTGTGTGTGTGTGTGCGCGTGCGTGTGTGTGTGTGTGTGAGGCAGTGGGGGTGGGGTCAGTCAGTCTGTGCTGTGTTGGGCTGTATGTGTGTGTGTGTGTGCGCGCGCGCGTGTGTGTGTGTGTGTGAGTAAGTGGGGGTGGGGTCAGTCAGTCTGTGCTGTGTTGGGCTGTGTGTGTGTGTGAGGTAGTGGGGTGGGTCAGTCAGTCTGTGCTGTGTTGGGCTGTGTGTGTGTGTGAGGTAGTGGGGGTCGGTCAGTCAGTCTGTGCTGTGTTGGGCTGTGTGTGTGTGTGAGGTAGTGGGGGTGGGTCAGTCAGTCTGTGCTGAGTTGGGCTGTGTGTGTGTGTGAGGTAGCAGTGGTGGGGTCAGTCAGTCTGTGCTGTGTCGGGCTGTGTGTGTGTGTGTGACGTAGCGGTGGTGGGGTCAGTCAGTCTGTGCTGTGTCGGGTTGTGTGTGTCTGTGAGGTAGCGGTGGTGGGGTCAGTCAGTCTGTGCTGTGTCGGGCTCTGTGTGTGTGTCTGTGTGTGAGGTAGCGGTGGTGTGGTCAGTCAGTCTGTGCTGTATCGGGCTGTGTGTGTGTGTGTGTGTGTGTGTGTGTGTGTGTGTGTGTGTGTGTGTGTGAGGTAGCGGTGGTGGGGTCAGTCAGTCTGTGCTGTGTTGGGCTGTGTGTGTGTGAGAGGCAGTGGGGGTGGGTCAGTCAGTCTGTGCTGTGTTGGGTTGTGTGTGTGTGTGTGAAGTAGCGGTGGTGGGGTCAGTCAGTCTGTGCTGTGTTGGGCTGTGTGTGTGTGTGAGGTAGCAGTGGTGGGGTCAGTCAGTCTGTGCTGTGTTGGGTTGTGTGTGTGTGTGAGGTAGCGGTGGTGGGGTCAGTCAGTCTGTGCTGTGTTGGGTTGTGTGTGTGTGTGAGGTAGCGGTGGTGGGGTCAGTCAGTCTGTGCTGTGTTTGGCTGTGTGTGTGTGTGTGAGGCAGCGGGGGTGGGTCAGTCAGTCTGTGGTGAGTTGTGCTGTGTGTGTGTGTGAGGCAGTGGGGGTGGGTCAGTCAGTCTGTGGTGTGTTGGGCTGTGTGTGTGTGAGGAAGTGGGGGTGGGTCAGTCAGTCTGTGCTGTGTTGGGCTGTGTGTGTGTGAGAGGCAGTGGGGGTGGCTCAGTCAGTCTGTGCTGTGTTGGGCTGTGTGTGCGTATGAGGCAGTGGGGGTGGGTCAGTCAGTCTGTGCTGTGTTGTGCTGTGTGTGTGTGTGAGGCAGTGGGGGTGGGTCAGTCAGTCTGTGCTGTGTCGGGCTGTGTGTGTGTGAGGTAGCGGTGGTGGGGTCAGTCAGTCTGTGCTGTGTTGGGCTGTGTGTCTGTGTGACGTAGCGGTGGTGGGGTCAGTCAGTCTGTGCTGTGTTGGGCTCTGTGTGTGTGAGGCAGTGGGGGTAGGTCAGTCAGTCTGTGCTCTGTTGGGCTGTGTGTGTGTGAGGCAGTGGGGGTGGGTCAGTCAGTCTGTGCTGTGTTGGGCTGTGTGTGTGTGTGAGGTAGTGGGGGTGGGTCAGTCAGTCTGTGCTGTGTTGGGCTGTGTGTGTGTATGAGGCAGTGGGGGTGGGTCAGTCAGTCTGTGCTGTGTTGGGCTTTGTGTGTGTGTGTGTGACATAGCAGTGGTGGGGTCAGTCAGTCTGTGCTGTGTCGGGCTGTGTGTGTGTGTGAGGCAGTGGGGGTGGGTCAGTCAGTCTGTGCTGTGTTGGGCTGTGTGTGTGTGTGTGAGGCAGTGGGGGTGGGTCAGTCAGTCTGTGCTGTGTTGGGCTGTGTGTGTGTGTGAGGTAGTGGGGGTGGGTCAGTCAGTCTGTGCTGTGTTGGGCTGTGTGTGTGTGTGAGGTAGTGGGGGTGGGTCAGTCAGTCTGTGCTGTGTTGGGCTGTGTGTGTGTGTCTGTGTGTGTGTGTGTGTGTGCGCGCGTGTGTGTGTGTGTGAGGCAGTGGGGGTGGGGTCAGTCAGTCTGTGCTGTGTTGGGCTGTATGTGTGTGTGTGTGTGTGCGCGCGCGCGCATGTGTGTGTGTGTGTGTGTGAGGAAGTGGGGGTGGGGTCAGTCAGTCTGTGCTGTGTTGGGTTGTGTGTGTGTGTGTGAGGTAGCGGTGGTGGGGTCAGTCAGTCTGTGCTGTGTTGGGCTGTGTGTGTCTGTGTGAGGCAGTGGGGGTGGGTCAGTCAGTCTGTGCTGTGTTGGGCTGTGTGTGTCTGTGTGTGTGTGTGTGGTAGCGGGGGTGGGTCAGTCAGTCTGTGCTGTGTTGGGATGTGTGTGTGTGAGGCAGTGGGGGTGGGGTCAGTCAGTCTGTGCTGTGTTGGGCTGTGTGTGTGCGCGCTTGTGTGTGTGTGTGCTTGTGTGTGTGTGAGGCAGTGGGGGTGGGGTCAGTCAGTCTGTGCTGTGTTGGGCTGTGTGTGTGTGTGAGGTAGTGGGGGTGGGTCAGTCAGTCTGTGCTGTGTTGGGCTGTGTGTGTGTGTGTGTGTGTGTGTGTGTGTGTGTGTGGGTGTGTGTGAGGCAGTGGGGGTGGGGTCAGTAAATCTGTGCTGTGTTGGGCTGTATGTGTGTGTGTGTGTGCGCGTGTGTGTGTGTTTGTGTGAGGCAGTGGGGGTGGGGTCAGTCAGTTTGTGCTGTGTTGGGCTGTGCGTGTGTGTGAGGTGGGTCAGTCAGTCTGTGCTGTGTTGGGCTGTGTGTGTGTGTGTGTGAGGTAGTGGGGGTGGGTCAGTCAGTCTGTGCTGAGTTGGGCTGTGTGTGTGTGTGTGTGTGTGTGTGTGTGTGTGTGTGTGAGGCAGTGGGGGTGGGGTCAGTCAGTCTGTGCTGTATTGGGCTGTGAGTGTGTGAGGCAGTGGGGGTGAGATCAGTCAGTCTGTGCTGTGTTGGGCTTTGTGTGTATGTTAGTTTCCAGGTGTGCTTCAGTCAGTCTGTGCTGTGTCGGGCTGTGTGTGTGTGTGGTAGCGGTGGTGGGGTCAGTCAGTCTGTGGTGAGTTGTGCTGTGTGTGTGTGTGAGGCAGTGGGGGTGGGTCAGTCAGTCTGTGCTGTGTTGGGCTGTGTGTGTGTGAGGAAGTGGGGGTGGGTCACTCAGTCTGTGCTGTGTTGGGCTGTGTGTGTGTGAGAGGCAGTGGGGGTGGCTCAGTCAGTCTGTGCTGTGTTGGACTGTGTGTGTGTATGAGGCAGTGGGGGTGGGTCAGTCAGTCTGTGCTGTGTTGTGCTGTGTGTGTGTGTGAGGCAGTGGGGGTGGGTCAGTCAGTCTGTGCTGTGTCGGGCTGTGTGTGTGTGAGGTAGCGGTGGTGGGGTCAGTCAGTCTGTGCTGTGTTGGGCTGTGTGTCTGTGTGACGTAGCGGTGGTGGGGTCAGTCAGTCTGTGCTGTGTTGGGCTCTGTGTGTGTGAGGCAGTGGGGGTAGGTCAGTCAGTCTGTGCTGTGTTGGGCTGTGTGTGTGTGAGGCAGTGGGGGTGGGTCAGTCAGTCTGTGCTGTGTTGGGCTGTGTGTGTGTGAGAGGCAGTGGGGGTGGGTCAGTCAGTCTGTGCTGTGTTGGGCTGTGTGTGTGTATGAGGCAGTGGGGGTGGGTCAGTCAGTCTGTGCTGTGTTGGGCTGTGTGTGTGTGTGTGTGACGTAGCAGTCGTGGGGTCAGTCAGTCAGTGCTGTGTCGGGCTGTGTGTGTGTGTGTGACGTAGCAGTGGTGGGGTCAGTCAGCCTGTGCTGTGTTGGGCTGTGTGTGTGTGTGTGACGTAGCAGTGGTGGGGTCAGTCAGTCTGTGCTGTGTTGGGCTGTGTGTATGTATGAGGCAGTGGGGGTGGGTCAGTCAGTCTGTGCTGTGTTGAGCTGTGTGTGTGTATGAGGTAGTGGTGGTGGGTCAGTCAGTCTGTGCTGTGTTGGGCTGTGTTTGTGTGTGTGTGATGTAGCAGTGGTGGGGTCAGTCAGTCTGTGCTGTGTCGGGCTGTGTGTGTGTGTGAGGCAGTGGGGGTGGGCCAGTCAGTCTGTGCTGTGTTGGGCTGTGTGTGTGTGTGTGAGGCAGTGGGGGTGGGTCAGTCAGTCTGTGCTGTGTTGGGCTGTGTGTGTGTGTGAGGTAGTGGGGGTGGGTCAGTCAGTCTGTGCTGTGTTGGGCTGTGTGTGTGTGTGTGTGACGTAGCAGTGGTGGGGTCAGTCAGTCTGTGCTGTGTTGGGCTGTGTGTATGTATGAGGCAGTGGGGGTGGGTCAGTCAGTCTGTGCTGTGTTGGGCTGTGTGTGTGTATGAGGTAGTGGGGGTGGGTCAGTCAGTCTGTGCTGTGTTGGGCTGTGTTTGTGTGTGTGTGACGTAGCAGTGGTGGGGTCAGTCAGTCTGTGCTGTGTCGGGCTGTGTGTGTGTGTGAGGCAGTGGGGGTGGGTCAGTCAGTCTGTGCTGTGTTGGGCTGTGTGTGTGTGTGTGAGGCAGTGGGGGTGGGTCAGTCAGTCTGTGCTGTGTTGGGCTGTGTGTGTGTGTGAGGTAGTGGGGGTGGGTCAGTCAGTCTGTGCTGTGTTGGGCTGTGTGTGTGTGTGAGGTAGTGGGGGTGGGTCAGTCAGTCTGTGCTGTGTTGGGCTGTGTGTGTGTGTGTGTGTGTGTGTGTGTGTGTGTGTGTGTGCGCGTGCGTGTGTGTGTGTGTGTGAGGCAGTGGGGGTGGGGTCAGTCAGTCTGTGCTGTGTTGGGCTGTATGTGTGTGTGTGTGTGCGCGCGCGCGCGTGTGTGTGTGTGTGTGTGTGAGGAAGTGGGGGTGGGGTCAGTCAGTCTGTGCTGTGTTGGGCTGTGTGTGTGTGTGAGGTAGTGGGGTGGGTCAGTCAGCCTGTGCTGTGTTGGGCTGTGTGTGTGTGTGAGGTAGTGGGGGTCGTTCAGTCAGTCTGTGCTGAGTTGGGCTGTGTGTGAGTGTGTGTGTGTGTGTGTGTGTGTGTGTGTGTGTGTGTGAGGCAGTGGGGGTGGGGTCATTCAGTCTGTGCTGTGTTGGGCTGTGAGTGTGTGAGGCAGTGGGGGTGAGATCAGTCAGTCTGTGTTGTGTTGGGCTTTGTGTGTATGTTAGTTACCAGGTGTGCGTCAGTCAGTCTGTGCTGTGTCGGGCTGTGTGTGTGTGTGTGTGTGTGAGGTAGCGGTGGTGGGGTCAGTCAGTCTGTGCTGTGTTGGGCTGTGTGTGTGTGAGAGGCAGTGGGGGTTGGTCAGTCAGTCTGTGCTGTGTTGGGTTGTGTGTGTGTGTGTGAGGTAGCGGTGGTGGGGTCAGTCAGTCTGTGCTCTGTTGGGCTGTGTGTGTGTGAGAGGCAGTGGGGGTGGGTCAGTCAGTCTGTGCTGTGTTGGGTTGTGTGTGTGTGTGTGAGGTAGCGGTGGTGGGGTCAGTCAGTCTGTGCTGTGTTGGGCTGTGTGTGTCTGTGTGAGGCAGTGGGGGTGGGTCAGTCAGTCTGTGCTGTGTTGGGCTGTGTGTGTCTGTGTGTGTGTGTGTGGTAGCGGGGGTGGGTCAGTCAGTCTGTGCTGTGTTGGGATGTGTGTGTGTGAGGCAGTGGGGGTGGGGTCAGTCAGTCTGTGCTGTGTTGGGCTGTGTGTGTGTGTGTGTGTGTGCGCGTGCGCGCGCGCGTGTGTGTGTGTGTGAGGCAGTGGTGGTGGGGTCAGTCAGTCTGTGCTGTGTTGGGCTGTGTGTGTGTGTGAGGTAGTGGGGGTGAGTCAGTCAGTCTGTGCTGTGTTGGGCTGTGTGTGTGTGTGTGTGCGCGCGCGCGTGTGTTTGTGTGTGTGTGTGAGGCAGTGGGGGTGGGGTCAGTCAATCTGTGCTGTGTTGGGCTGTATGTGTGTGTGTGTGTGCGCGTGTGTGTGTGTTTGTGTGAGGCAGTGGGGGTGGGGTCAGTCAGTTTCTGCTGTGTTGGGCTGTGTGTGTGTGTGAGGTAGTGGGGTGGGTCAGTCAGTCTGTGCTGTGTTGGGCTGTGTGTGTGTGTGAGGTAGTGGGGGTGGGTCAGTCAGTCTGTGCTGAGTTGGGCTGTGTGTGTGTGTGTGTGTGTGTGTGTGTGTGTGTGTGTGTGTGTGTGTGTGAGGCAGTGGGGGTGGGGTCAGTCAGTCTGTGCTGTATTGGGCTGTGAGTGTGTGAGGCAGTGGGGGTGAGATCAGTCAGTCTGTGCTGTGTTGGGCTTTGTGTGTATGTTAGTTACGAGGTGTGCGTCAGTCAGTCTGCGCTGTGTCGGGCTGTGTGTGTGTGTGGTAGCGGTGGTGGGGTCAGTCAGTCTGTGCTGTGTCGGGCTGTTTGTGTGTGTGTGACGTAGCGGTGGTGGGGTCAGTCAGTCTGTGCTGTGTCGGGCTCTGTGTGTGTGTCTGTGTGTGAGGTAGCAGTGGTGGGGTCAGTCAGTCTGTGCTGTGTCGGGCTGTGTGTGTGTGAGAGGCAGTGGGGGTGGGTCAGTCAGTCTCTGCTGTGTTGGGTTGTGTGTGTGTGTGAGGTAGCGGTGGTGGGGTCAGTCAGTCTGTGCTGTGTTGGGCTGTGTGTGTGTGTGAGGTAGCGGTGGTGGGGTCAGTCAGTCTGTGCTGTGTTGGGTTGTGTGTGTGTGTGA
>NW_027465814.1:95000-100000 GCF_049634645.1 Pelodiscus sinensis
GTGGGGGTGGGTCAGTCAGTCTGTGCTGTGTTGGGCTGTGTGTGTGTGTGAGGTAGTGGGGGTGGGTCAGTCAGTCTGTGCTGAGTTGGGCTGTGTGTGTGTGTGTGTGTGTGTGTGTGTGTGTGTGTGTGAGGCAGTGGGGGTGGGGTCAGTCAGTCTGTGCTGTGTTGGGCTTTGTGTGTATGTTAGTTACCAGGTGTGCGTCAGTCAGTCTGTGCTGTGTCGGGCTGTGTGTGTGTGTGTGGTATCGGTGGTGGGGTCAGTCAGTCTGTGCTGTGTCGGGCTGTGTGTGTGTGTGTGACGTAGCGGTGGTGGGGTCAGTCAGTCTGTGCTGTGTCGGGTTGTGTGTGTGTGTGAGGTAGCGGTGGTGGGGTCAGTCAGTCTGTGCTGTGTCGGGCTCTGTGTGTGTGTCTGTGTGTGAGGTAGCGGTGGTGGGGTCAGTCAGTCTGTGCTGTGTCGGACTGTGTGTGTGTGTGTGTGTGTGTGTGAGGTAGCGGTGGTGGGGTCAGTCAGTCTGTGCTGTGTTGGGCTTTGTGTTTCTGTGTGAGGCAGTGGGGGTGGGTCAGTCAGTCTGTGCTGTGTTGGGCTGTGTGTGTCTGTGTGTGTGTGTGTGGTAGCGGGGGTGAGTCAGTCAGTCTGTGCTGTGTTGGGATGTGTGTGTGAGGCAGTGGGGGTGGGGTCAGTCAGTCTGTGCTGTGTTGGGCTGTGTGTGTGTTTGTGTGTGTGCGCGCTTGTGTGTGTGTGTGTGTGAGGCAGTGGGGGTGGGGTCAGTCAGTCTGTGCTGTGTTGGGCTGTGTGTGTGTGTGTGAGGTAGTGGGGGTGGGTCAGTCAGTCTGTGCTGTGTTGGGCTGTGTGTGTGTGTGTGTGTGTGTGTGTGCGCGCGCGCGCGTGTGTGTGTGTGAGGCAGTGGGGGTGGGGTCAGTCAATCTGTGCTTTGTTGGGCTCTATGTGTGTGTGTGTGTGCGCGTGTGTGTGTGTTTGTGTGAGGCAGTGGGGGTGGGGTCAGTCAGTTTGTGCTGTGTTGGGCTGTGTGTGTGTGTGAGGTAGTGGGGTGGGTCAGTCAGTCTGTGCTGTGTTGGGCTGTGTGTGTGTGTGTGAGGTAGTGGGGGTGGGTCAGTCAGTCTGTGCTGTGTTGGGCTGTGTGTGTGTGTGAGGTAGTGGGGGTGGGTCAGTCAGTCTGTGCTGAGTTGGGCTGTGTGTGTGTGTGTGTGTGTGTGTGTGTGTGTGTGTGTGTGTGTGAGGCAGTGGGGGTGGGGTCAGTCAGTCTGTGCTGTATTGGGCTGTGAGTGTGTGAGGCAGTGGGGGTGAGATCAGTCAGTCTGTGCTGTGTTGGGCTTTGTGTGTATGTTAGTTTCCAGGTGTGCGTCAGTCAGTCTGTGCTGTGTCGGGCTGTGTGTGTGTGTGGTAGCGGTGGTGGGGTCAGTCAGTCTGTGGTGAGTTGTGCTGTGTGTGTGTGTGAGGCAGTGGGGGTGGGTCAGTCAGTCTGTGCTGTGTTGGGCTGTGTGTGTGTGAGGAAGTGGGGGTGGGTCAGTCAGTCTGTGCTGTGTTGGGCTGTGTGTGTGTGAGAGGCAGTGGGGGTGGCTCAGTCAGTCTGTGCTGTGTTGGGCTGTGTGTGTGTGAGGTAGCGGTGGTGGGGTCAGTCAGTCTGTGCTGTGTTGGGCTGTGTGTCTGTGTGACGTAGCGGTGGTGGGGTCAGTCAGTCTGTGCTGTGTTGGGCTGTGTGTGTGTGACGTAGCGGTGGTGGGGTCAGTCAGTCTGTGCTGTGTCGGGCTGTTTGTGTGTGAGGTAGCGGTGGTGGGGTCATTCAGTCTGTGCTGTGTTGGGCTGAGTGTGTGTGTGTGAGGCAGCGGGGGTGGGTCAGTCAGTCTGTGCTATGTTGTGCTGTGTGTGTGTGTGTGAGGCAGTGGAGGTGGGTCAGTCAGTCTATGCTGTGTTGGGCTGTGTGTGTGTGTGAGGCAGTGGGGGTGGGTCAGTCACTCTGTGCTGTGTTGTGCTGTGTGTGTGTGTGAGGCAGTGGGGGTGGGTCAGTCAGTCTGTGCTGTGTTGGGCTGTGTGTGTGTGTGTGTGTGTGTGTGTGTGTGTGTGTGTGTGTGTGTGTGTGTGGTAGCGGGGGTGGGTCAGTCAGTCTGTGCTGTGTTGGGATGTGTGTGTATGAGGCACTGGGGGTGGGTCAGTCAGTCTGTGCTGTGTTGGGCTGTGTGTGTGTGTGTGTGTGAGGCAGTGGGGGTGGGGTCAGTCAGTCTGTGCTGTGTTGGGCTGTGTGTGTGTGTGAGGTAGTGGGGGCGGGTCAGTCAGTCTGTGCTGAGTTGGGCTCTGTGTGTGTGTGTGTGTGTGTGTGTGTGTGTGTGTGTGTGTGTGAGGCAGTGGGGGTGGGGTCAGTCAGTCTGTGCTGTGTTGGGCTTTGTGTGTATGTTAGTTACCAGGTGTGCGTCAGTCAGTCTGTGCTGTGTCGGGCTGTGTGTGTGTGTGTGGTATCGGTGGTGGGGTCAGTCAGTCTGTGCTGTGTCGGGCTGTGTGTGTGTGTGTGACGTAGCGGTGGTGGGGTCAGTCAGTCTGTGCTGTGTCGGGTTGTGTGTGTGTGTGAGGTAGCGGTGGTGGGGTCAGTCAGTCTGTGCTGTGTCGGGCTCTGTGTGTGTGTCTGTGTGTGAGGTAGCGGTGGTGGGGTCAGTCAGTCTGTGCTGTGTCGGACTGTGTGTGTGTGTGTGTGTGTGTGTGTGTGTGAGGTAGCGGTGGTGGGGTCAGTCAGTCTGTGCTGTGTTGGGCTGTGTGTGTGTGAGAGGCAGTGGGGGTTGGTCAGTCAGTCTGTGCTGTGTTGGGTTGTGTGTGTGTGTGAGGTAGCGGTGGTGGGGTCAGTCAGTCTGTGCTGTGTTGGGCTGTGTGTGTGTGAGAGGCAGTGGGGGTGGGTCAGTCAGTCTGTGCTGTGTTGGGTTGTGTGTGTGTGTGTGAGGTAGCGGTGGTGGGGTCAGTCAGTCTGTGCTGTGTTGGGCTTTGTGTTTCTGTGTGAGGCAGTGGGGGTGGGTCAGTCAGTCTGTGCTGTGTTGGGCTGTGTGTGTGTGTGTGTGTGTGTGTGGTAGCGGGGGTGGGTCAGTCAGTCTGTGCTGTGTTGGGATGTGTGTGTGAGGCAGTGGGGGTGGGGTCAGTCAGTCTGTGCTGTGTTGGGCTGTGTGTGTGTTTGTGTGTGTGCGCGCTTGTGTGTGTGTGTGTGTGAGGCAGTGGGGGTGGGGTCAGTCAGTCTGTGCTGTGTTGGGCTGTGTGTGTGTGTGAGGTAGTGGGGGTGGGTCAGTTAGTCTGTGCTGTGTTGGGCTGTGTGTGTGTGTGTGTGTGTGTGTGTGCGCGCGCGCGCGTGTGTGTGTGTGAGGCAGTGGGGGTGGGGTCAGTCAATCTGTGCTTTGTTGGGCTGTATGTGTGTGTGTGTGTGCGCGTGTGTGTGTGTTTGTGTGAGGCAGTGGGGGTGGGGTCAGTCAGTTTGTGCTGTGTTGGGCTGTGTGTGTGTGTGTGAGGTAGTGGGGGTGGGTCAGTCAGTCTGTGCTGTGTTGGGCTGTGTGTGTGTGTGAGGTAGTGGGGGTGGGTCAGTCAGTCTGTGCTGAGTTGGGCTGTGTGTGTGTGTGTGTGTGTGTGTGTGTGTGTGTGTGTGTGTGTGAGGCAGTGGGGGTGGGGTCAGTCAGTCTGTGCTGTATTGGGCTGTGAGTGTGTGAGGCAGTGGGGGTGAGATCAGTCAGTCTGTGCTGTGTTGGGCTTTGTGTGTATGTTAGTTTCCAGGTGTGCGTCAGTCAGTCTGTGCTGTGTCGGGCTGTGTGTGTGTGTGGTAGCGGTGGTGGGGTCAGTCAGTCTGTGGTGAGTTGTGCTGTGTGTGTGTGTGAGGCAGTGGGGGTGGGTCAGTCAGTCTGTGCTGTGTTGGGCTGTGTGTGTGTGAGGAAGTGGGGGTGGGTCAGTCAGTCTGTGCTGTGTTGGGCTGTGTGTGTGTGAGAGGCAGTGGGGGTGGCTCAGTCAGTCTGTGCTGTGTTGGGCTGTGTGTGTGTGAGGTAGCGGTGGTGGGGTCAGTCAGTCTGTGCTGTGTTGGGCTGTGTGTCTGTGTGACGTAGCGGTGGTGGGGTCAGTCAGTCTGTGCTGTGTTGGGCTGTGTGTGTGTGACGTAGCGGTGGTGGGGTCAGTCAGTCTGTGCTGTGTCGGGCTGTTTGTGTGTGAGGTAGCGGTGGTGGGGTCATTCAGTCTGTGCTGTGTTGGGCTGAGTGTGTGTGTGTGAGGCAGCGGGGGTGGGTCAGTCAGTCTGTGCTGTGTTGTGCTGTGTGTGTGTGTGAGGCAGTGGAGGTGGGTCAGTCAGTCTATGCTGTGTTGGGCTGTGTGTGTGTGTGAGGCAGTGGGGGTGGGTCAGTCACTCTGTGCTGTGTCGGGCTGTGTGTGTGTGAGGCAGTGGGGGTGGGTCAGTCAGTCTGTGCTGTGTCCGGCTGTGTGTGTGTGAGGTAGCGGTGGTGGGCTCAGTCAGTCTGTGCTGTGTTGTGCTGTGTGTGTGTGTGTGTGTGAGGCAGTGGGGGTGGGTCAGTCAGTCTGTGCTGTGTTGGGCTGTGTGTGTGTGTGTGTGTGTGTGTGTGTGTGTGTGTGTGGTAGCGGGGGTGGGTCAGTCAGTCTGTGCTGTGTTGGGATGTGTGTGTATGAGGCACTGGGGGTGGGTCAGTCAGTCTGTGCTGTGTTGGGCTGTGTGTGTGTGTGTGTGTGAGGCAGTGGGGGTGGGGTCAGTCAGTCTGTGCTGTGTTGGGCTGTGTGTGTGTTTGAGGTAGTGGGGGTCGGTCAGTCAGTCTGTGCTGTGTTGGGCTGTGTGTGTGTGTGTGTGTGTGTGTGCGCGCGCGCGCGCATGTGTGTGTGTGTGTGTGTGTGTGTCTGTGTGTGAGGCAGTGGGGGTGGGTTCAGTCAGTCTGTGCTGTGTTGGGCTGTATGTGTGTGTGTGTGTGTGCCGCGTGTGTGTGTGTTTGTGTGAGGCAGTGGGCTTGGGGTCAGTCAGTCTG
>NW_027465814.1:105000-127500 GCF_049634645.1 Pelodiscus sinensis
TGCTGTATTGGGCTGTGAGTGTGTGAGGCAGTGGGGGTGAGATCAGTCAGTCTGTGCTGTGTTGGGCTTTGTGTGTATGTTAGTTTCCAGGTGTGCGTCAGTCAGTCTGTGCTGTGTCGGGCTGTGTGTGTGTGTGGTAGCGGTGGTGGGGTCAGTCAGTCTGTGGTGAGTTGTGCTGTGTGTGTGTGTGAGGCAGTGGGGGTGGGTCAGTCAGTCTGTGCTGTGTTGGGCTGTGTGTGTGTGAGGAAGTGGGGGTGGGTCAGTCAGTCTGTGCTGTGTTGGGCTGTGTGTGTGTGAGAGGCAGTGGGGGTGGCTCAGTCAGTCTGTGCTGTGTTGGGCTGTGTGTGTGTGAGGTAGCGGTGGTGGGGTCAGTCAGTCTGTGCTGTGTTGGGCTGTTTGTCTGTGTGACGTAGCGGTGGTGGGGTCAGTCAGTCTGTGCTGTGTTGGGCTCTGTGTGTGTGAGGCAGTGGGGGTAGGTCAGTCAGTCTGTGCTGTGTTGGGCTGTGTGTGTGTGAGGCAGTGGGGGTGGGTCAGTCAGTCTGTGCTGTGTTGGGCTGAGTGTGTGTGTGAGAGGCAGTGGGGGTGGGTCAGTCAGTCTGTGCTGTGTTGGGCTGTGTGTGTGTATGAGGCAGTGGGGGTGGGTCAGTCAGTCTGTGCTGTGTTGGGCTGTGTGTGTGTATGAGGCAGTGGGGGTGGGTCAGTCAGTCTGTGCTGTGTTGGGCTGTGTGTGTGTGTGTGACGTAGCAGTGGTGGGGTCAGTCAGTCTGTGCTGTGTCGGGCTGTGTGTGTGTGTGTGACGTAGCAGTGGTGGGGTCAGTCAGCCTGTGCTGTGTTGGGCTGTGTGTGTGTGTGTGACGTAGCAGTGGTGGGGTCAGTCAGTCTGTGCTGTGTTGGGCTGTGTGTATGTATGAGGCAATGGGGGTGGGTCAGTCAGTCTGTGCTGTGTTGGGCTGTGTGTGTGTGTGTGAGGCAGTGGGGGTGGGTCAGTCAGTCTGTGCTGTGTTGGGCTGTGTGTGTGTGTGAGGTAGTGGGGGTGGGTCAGTCAGTCTGTGCTGTGTTGGGCTGTGTGTGTGTGTGTGTGTGCGCACGTGTGTGTGTGTGTGAGGCAGTGGGGGTGGGGTCAGTCAGTCTGTGCTGTGTTGGGCTGTATGTGTGTGTGTGTGTGTGCGCGCGCGCGCATGTGTGTGTGTGTGTGTGTGTGTGTGTGTGAGGAAGTGGGGGTGGGGTCAGTCAGTCTGTGCTGTGTTGGGCTGTGTGTGTGTGTGAGGTAGAGGGGTGGGTCAGTCAGTCTGTGCTGTGTTGGGCTGTGTTTGTGTGTGAGGTAGTGGGGGTGGGTCAGTCAGTCGGTGCTGTGTTGGGCTGTGTGTGTGTGTGAGGTAGTGGGGGTGGGTCAGTCAGTCTGTGCTGAGTTGGGCTGTGTGTGTGTGTGTGTGTGTGTGTGTGTGTGTGTGTGTGTGTGTGTGTGTGTGAGGCAGTGGGGGTGGGGTCAGTCAGTCTGTGCTGTGTTGGGCTGTGAGTGTGTGAGGCACTGGGGGTGAAATCAGTCAGTCTGTGCTGTGTTGGGCTTTGTGTGTATGTTAGTTACCAGGTGTGCGTCAGTCAGTCTGTGCTGTGTCGGGCTGTGTGTGTGTGTGTGGTATCGGTGGTGGGGTCAGTCAGTCTGTGCTGTGTCGGGCTGTGTGTGTGTGTGTGACGTAGCGGTGGTGGGGTCAGTCAGTCTGTGCTGTGTCGGGTTGTGTGTGTGTGTGAGGTAGCGGTGGTGGGGTCAGTCAGTCTGTGCTGTGTCGGGCTCTGTGTGTGTGTCTGTGTGTGAGGTAGCGGTGGTGGGGTCAGTCAGTCTGTGCTGTGTCGGACTGTGTGTGTGTGTGTGTGTGTGTGTGTGTGTGTGTGTGTGAGGCAGTGGGGGTGGGGTCAGTCAGTCTGTGCTGTGTTGGGCTGTGCGTGTGTGAGAGGCAGTGGGGGTTGATCAGTCAGTCTGTGCTGTGTTGGGTTGTGTGTGTGTGTGAGGTAGCGGTGGTGGGGTCAGTCAGTATGTGCTGTGTTGGGCTGTGTGTGTTTGAGAGGCAGTGGGGGTGGGTCAGTCAGTCTGTGCTGTGTTGGGTTGTGTGTGTGTGTGTGAGGTAGCGGTGGTGGGGTCAGTCAGTCTGTGCTGTGTTGGGCTCTGTGTGTCTGTGTGAGGCAGTGGGGGTGGGTCAGTCAGTCTGTGCTGTGTTGGGCTGTGTGTGTCTGTGTGTGTGTGTGTGGTAGCGGGGGTGGGTCAGTCAGTCTGTGCTGTGTTGGGATGTGTGTTTGTGAGGCAGTGGGGGTGGGGTCAGTCAGTCTGTGCTGTGTTGGGCTGTGTGTGTGTGTGTGTGTGTGTGTGTGTGTGCGCGCGTGCGCGCGTGTGTGTGTGTGTGTGTGTGAGGCAGTGGGGGTGGGGTCAGTCAGTCTGTGCTGTGTTGGGCTGTGTGTGTGTGTGAGGTAGTGGGGGTGAGTCAGTCAGTCTGTGCTGTGTTGGGCTGTGTGTGTGTGTGTGTGTGTGTGTGCGCGCGCGCGTGTGTGTGTGTGTGTGTGTGAGGCAGTGGGGGTGGGGTCAGTCAATCTGTGCTGTGTTGGGCTGTATGTGTGTGTGTGTGTGCGCGTGTGTGTGTGTTTGTGTGAGGCAGTGGGGGTGGGGTCAGTCAGTTTCTGCTGTGTTGGGCTGTGTGTGTGTGTGAGGTAGTGGGGTGGGTCAGTCAGTCTGTGCAGTGTTGGGCTGTGTGTGTGTGTGTGAGGTAGTGGGGGTGGGTCAGTCAGTCTGTGCTGTGTTGGGCTGTGTGTGTGTGTGAGGTAGTGGGGGTGGGTCAGTCAGTCTGTGCTGAGTTGGGCTGTGTGTGTGTGTGTGTGTGTGTGTGTGTGTGTGTGTGTGTGTGGGGGGGGGTATGTCTACACTACCCCGCTAGTTCGAACTAGCGGGGTAATGTATGCATACCGCACTTGCTAATGAAGCCCGGGATTTGAATTTCCCGGGCTTCATTAGCATAAGCGGGGAGCCGCCATTTTTAAATCCCCGCTGCTTCGAACCCCGTGTAGCGCGGCTACACGGGGCTCGAACTAGGTAGTTCGGACTAGGGTCCTATTCCGAACTACCGGTACTCCTCGTGAAACGAGGTGTACCGGTAGTTCGGAATAGGCACCCTAGTCCGAACTACCTAGTTCGAGCCCCGTGTAGCCGCGCTACACGGGGTTCGAAGCAGCGGGGATTTAAAAATGGCGGCTCCCCGCTTATGCTAATGAAGCCCGGGAAATTCAAATCCCGGGCTTCATTAGCAAGTGCGGTATGCATACATTACCCCGCTAGTTCGAACTAGCGGGGTAGTGTAGACATACCCTGGGGCAGTGGGGGTGGGGTCAGTCAGTCTGTGCTGTGTTGGGCTGTGAGTGTGTGAGCCAGTGGGGGTGAGATCAGTCAGTCTGTGCTGTGTTGGGCTTTGTGTGTATGTTAGTTACCAGGTGTGCGTCAGTCAGTCTGTGCTGTGTCGGGCTGTGTGTGTGTGTGTGGTATCGGTGGTGGGGTCAGTCAGTCTGTGCTGTGTCGGGCTGTGTGTGTGTGTGTGACGTAGCGGTGGTGGGGTCAGTCAGTCTGTGCTGTGTCGGGTTGTGTGTGTGTGTGAGGTAGCGGTGGTGGGGTCAGTCAGTCTGTGCTGTGTCGGGCTCTGTGTGTGTGTCTGTGTGTGAGGTAGCGGTGGTGGGGTCAGTCAGTCTGTGCTGTGTCGGACTGTGTGTGTGTGTGTGTGTGTGTGTGTGTGAGGTAGCGGTGGTGGGGTCAGTCAGTCTGTGCTGTGTTGGGCTGTGTGTGTGTGAGAGGCAGTGGGGGTTGGTCAGTCAGTCTGTGCTGTGTTCGGTTGTGTGTGTGTGTGAGGTAGCGGTGGTGGGGTCAGTCAGTCTGTGCTGTGTTGGGCTTTGTGTTTCTGTGTGAGGCAGTGGGGGTGGGTCAGTCAGTCTGTGATGTGTTGGGCTGTGTGTGTCTGTGTGTGTGTGTGTGGTAGCGGGGGTGGGTCAGTCAGTCTGTGCTGTGTTGGGATGTGTGTGTGAGGCAGTGGGAGTGGGGTCAGTCAGTCTGTGCTGTGTTGGGCTGTGTGTGTGTTTGTGTGTGTGCGCGCTTGTGTGTGTGTGTGTGAGGCAGTGGGGGTGGGGTCAGTCAGTCTGTGCTGTGTTGGGCTGTGTTTGTGTGTGAGGTAGTGGGGGTGGGTCAGTCAGTCTGTGCTGTGTTGGGCTGTGTGTGTGTGTGTGTGTGTGTGTGCGCGCGCGCGCGTGTGTGTGTGTGTGTGAGGCAGTGGGGGTGGGGTCAGTCAATATGTGCTGTGTTGGGCTGTGTGTGTGTGTGAGGTAGTGGGGTGGGTCAGTCAGTCTGTGCTGTGTTGGGCTGTGTGTGTGTGTGTGTGAGGTAGTGGGGGTGGGTCAGTCAGTCTGTGCTGAGTTGGGCTGTGTGTGTGTGTGTGTGTGTGTGTGTGTGTGAGGCAGTGGGGGTGGGGTCGGTCAGTCTGTGCTGTATTGGGCTGTGAGTGTGTGAGGCAGTGGGGGTGAGATCAGTCAGTCTGTGCTGTGTTGGGCTTTGTGTGTATGTTAGTTTCCAGGTGTGCGTCAGTCAGTCTGTGCTGTGTCGGGCTGTGTGTGTGTGTGGTAGCGGTGGTGGGGTCAGTCAGTCTGTGGTGAGTTGTGCTGTGTGTGTGTGTGAGGCAGTGGGGGTGGGTCAGTCAGTCTGTGCTGTGTTGGGCTGTGTGTGTGTGAGGAAGTGGGGGTGGGTCAGTCAGTCTGTGCTGTGTTGGGCTGTGTGTGTGTGAGAGGCAGTGGGGGTGGCTCAGTCAGTCTGTGCTGTGTTGGGCTGTGTGTGTGTGAGGTAGCGGTGGTGGGGTCAGTCAGTCTGTGCTGTGTTGGGCTGTGTGTCTGTGTGACGTAGCGGTGGTGGGGTCAGTCAGTCTGTGCTGTGTTGGGCTCTGTGTGTGTGAGGCAGTGGGGGTAGGTCAGTCAGTCTGTGCTGTGTTGGGCTGTGTGTGTGTGAGGCAGTGGGGGTGGGTCAGTCAGTCTGTGCTGTGTTGGGCTGTGTGTGTGTGAGGCAGTGGGGGTGGGTCAGTCAGTCTGTGCTGTGTTGGGCTGTGTGTGTGTATGAGGCAGTGGGGGTGGGTCAGTCAGTCTGTGCTGTGTTGGGCTGTGTGTGTGTGTGTGACGTAGCAGTGGTGGGGTCAGTCAGTCTGTGCTGTGTCGGGCTGTGTGTGTGTGTGTGACGTAGCAGTGGTGGGGTCAGTCAGCCTGTGCTGTGTTGGGCTGTGTGTGTGTGTGTGACGTAGCAGTGGTGGGGTCAGTCAGTCTGTGCTGTGTTGGGCTGTGTGTATGTATGAGGCAATGGGGGTGGGTCAGTCAGTCTGTGCTGTGTTGGGCTGTGTGTGTGTGTGAGGTAGTGGGGGTGGGTCAGTCAGTCTGTGCTGTGTTGGGCTGTGTGTGTGTGTGAGGTAGTGGGGGTGGGTCAGTCAGTCTGTGCTGTGTTGGGCTGTGTGTGTGTGTGTGTGTGTGTGCGCACGTGTGTGTGTGTGTGTGTGAGGCAGTGGGGGTGGGGTCAGTCAGTCTGTGCTGTGTTGGGCTGTATGTGTGTGTGTGTGTGTGTGCGCGCGCGCATGTGTGTGTGTGTGTGAGGAAGTGGGGGTGGGGTCAGTCAGTCTGTGCTGTGTTGGGCTGTGTGTGTGTGTGAGGTAGAGGGGTGGGTCAGTCAGTCTGTGCTGTGTTGGGCTGTGTGTGTGTGTGAGGTAGTGGGGGTGGGTCAGTCAGTCTGTGCTGTGTTGGGCTGTGTGTGTGTGTGAGGTAGTGGGAGTGGGTCAGTCAGTCTGTGCTGAGTTGGGCTGTGTGTGTGTGTGTGTGTGTGTGTGTGTGTGTGTGTGTGTGTGTGTGTGTGTGTGTGTGAGGCAGTGGGGGTGGGGTCAGTCAGTCTGTACTGTGTTGGGCTGTGAGTGTGTGAGGCAGTGGGGGTGAGATCAGTCAGTCTGTGCTGTGTTGGGCTTTGTGTGTATGTTAGTTACCAGGTGTGCGTCAGTCAGTCTGTGCTGTGTCGGGCTGTGTGTGAGTGTGTGGTATCGGTGGTGGGGTCAGTCAGTCTGTGCTGTGTCGGGCTGTGTGTGTGTGTGTGACGTAGCGGTGGTGGGGTCAGTCAGTCTGTGCTGTGTCGGGTTGTGTGTGTGTGTGAGGTAGCGGTGGTGGGGTCAGTCAGTCTGTGCTGTGTCGGGCTCTGTGTGTGTGTCTGTGTGTGAGGTAGCGGTGGTGGGGTCAGTCAGTCTGTGCTGTGTCGGACTGTGTGTGTGTGTGTGTGTGTGTGTGTGTGTGTGTGAGGTAGCGGTGGTGGGGTCAGTCAGTCTGTGCTGTGTTGGGCTGTGTGTGTGTGAGAGGCAGTGGGGGTTGGTCAGTCAGTCTGTGCTGTGTTGGGTTGTGTGTGTGTGTGAGGTAGCGGTGGTGGGGTCAGTCAGTCTGTGCTGTGTTGGGCTGTGTGTGTTTGAGAGGCAGTGGGGGTGGGTCAGTCAGTCTGTGCTGTGTTGGGTTGTGTGTGTGTGTGTGAGGTAGCGGTGGTGGGGTCAGTAAGTCTGTGCTGTGTTGGGCTGTGTGTGTCTGTGTGAGGCAGTGGGGGTGGGTCAGTCAGTCTGTGCTGTGTTGGGCTGTGTGTGTCTGTGTGTGTGTTTGTGGTAGCGGGGGTGGATCAGTCAGTCTGTGCTGTGTTGGGATGTGTGTGTGTGAGGCAGTGGGGGTGGGGTCAGTCAGTCTGTGCTGTGTTGGGCTGTGTGTGTGTGTGTGTGTGCGCATGCGCGCGCGTGTGTGTGTGTGTGTGAGGCAGTGGGGGTGGGGTCAGTCAGTCTGTGCTGTGTTGGGCTGTGTGTGTGTGTGAGGTAGTGGGGGTGAGTCAGTCAGTCTGTGCTGTGTTGGGCTGTGTGTGTGTGTGTGTGTGTGTGCGCGCGCGCGCGTGTGTGTGTGTGTGTGAGGCAGTGGGGGTGGGGTCAGTCAATCTGTGCTGTGTTGGGCTGTATGTGTGTGTGTGTGTGCACGTGTGTGTGTGTTTGTGTGAGGCAGTGGGGGTGGGGTCAGTCAGTTTCTGCTGTGTTGTGCTGTGTGTGTGTGTGAGGTAGTGGGGTGGGTCAGTCAGTCTGTGCTGTGTTGGGCTGTGTGTGTGTGTGTGAGGTAGTGGGGGTGGGTCAGTCAGTCTGTGCTGTGTTGGGCTGTGTGTGTGTGTGAGGGAGTGGGGGTGGGTCAGTCAGTCTGTGCTGAGTTGGCCTGTGTGTGTGTGTGTGTGTGTGTGTGTGTGTGAGGTAGTGGGGGTGGGGTCAGTCAGTCTGTGCTGTATTGGGCTGTGAGTGTATGAGGCAGTGGGGGTGAGATCAGTCAGTCTGTGCTGTATTGGGCTTTGTGTGTATGTTAGTTACCAGGTGTGCGTCAGTCAGTCTGCGCTGTGTCGGGCTGTGTGTGTGTGGGGTAGCGGTGGTGGGGTCAGTCAGTCTGTGCTGTGTCGGGCTGTTTGTGTGTGTGTGACGTAGCGGTTGTGGGGTCAGTCAGTCTGTGCTGTGTCGGGCTCTGTGTGTGTGTCTGTGTGTGAGGGTATGTCTACACTACCCCGCTAGTTCGAACTAGCGGGGTAATGTATGCATACCGCACTTGCTAATGAAGCCCGGGATTTGAATTTCCCGGGCTTCATTAGCATAAGCGGGGAGCCGCCATTTTTAAATCCCCGCTGCTTCGAACCCCGTGTAGCGCGGCTACACGGGGCTCGAACTAGGTAGTTCGGACTAGGGTCCTATTCCGAACTACCGGTACACCTCGTGAAACGAGGTGTACCGGTAGTTCGGAATAGGCACCCTAGTCCGAACTACCTAGTTCGAGCCCCGTGTAGCCGCGCTACACGGGGTTCGAAGCAGCGGGGATTTAAAAATGGCGGCTCCCCGCTTATGCTAATGAAGCCCGGGAAATTCAAATCCCGGGCTTCATTAGCAAGTGCGGTATGCATACATTACCCCGCTAGTTCGAACTAGCGGGGTAGTGTAGACATACCCAGAGGTAGCGGTGGTGGGGTCAGTCAGTCTGTGCTGTGTCGGGCTGTGTGTGTGTGAGAGGCAGTGGGGGTGGGTCAGTCAGTCTGTGCTGTGTTGGGTTGTGTGTGTGTGTGAGGTAGCGGTGGTGGGGTCAGTCAGTCTGTGCTGTGTTGGGCTGTGTGTGTGTGTGAGGTAGCGGTGGTGGGGTCAGTCAGTCTGTGCTGTGTTGGGTTGTGTGTGTGTGACGTAGCGGTGGTGGGGTCAGTCAGTCTGTGCTGTGTTGGGCTGTGTGTGTGTGTGTGAGAGGCAGTGGGGGTGGGTCAGTCAGTCTGTGCTGTGTCGGGCTGTGTGTGGTAGCGGTGGTGGGGTCAGTCAGTTTTTGCTGTGTTGGGCTGTGTGTGTGTGTGTGTGTGTGAGGCAGTGGGGGTGGGTCAGTCAGTCTGTGCTGTGTCGGGCTGTGTGTGTGTGAGGTAGCGGTGGTGGGGTCAGTCAGTCTGTGCTGTGTTGGGCTGTGTGTGTGTGACGTAGCGGTGGTGGGGTCAGTCAGTCTGTGCTGTGTTGGGCTGTGTGTGTGTGACGTAGCGGTGGTGGGGTCAGTCAGTCTGTGCTGTGTCGGGCTGTGTGTGTGTGAGGTAGCGGTGGTGGGGTCATTCAGTCTGTGCTGTGTTGGGCTGTGTGTGTGTGTGTGAGGCAGCGGGGGTGGGTCAGTCAGTCTGTGCTGTGTTGTGCTGTGTGTGTGTGTGAGGCAGTGGAGGTGGATCAGTCAGTCTATGCTGTGTTGGGCTGTGTGTGTGTGTGAGGCAGTGGGGGTGGGTCAGTCACTCTGTGCTGTGTCGGGCTGTGTGTGTGTGAGGCAGTGGGGGTGGGTCAGTCAGTATGTGCTGTGTTGGGCTGTGTGTGTGTGAGGCAGTGGGGGTGGGTCAATCAGTCTGTGCTGTGTCCGGCAGTGTGTGTGTGAGGTAGCGGTGGTGGGCTCAGTCAGTCTGTGCTGTGTTGGGCTGTGTGTGTGTATGTGAGGTAGCGGTGGTGGGGTCAATCAGTCTGTGCTGTGTTGGGCTGTATGTGTGTGTGTGAGGCAGCGGGGGTGGGTCAGTCAGTCTGTGCTGTGTTGGGCTGTGTGTGTGTGTGAGGCAGTGGGGGTGGGTCAGTCAGTCTGTGCTGTGTTGGGCTGTGTGTGTCTGTCTGTGTGTGTGTGTGTGAGGCAGTGGGGGTGGGGTCAGTCAGTCTGTGCTGTGTTGGGATGTGTGTGTATGAGGCACTGGGGGTGGGGTCAGTCAGTCTGTGCTGTGTTGGGCTGTGTGTGTGTGTGTGTGTGTGTGTGAGGCAGTGGGGGTGGGGTCAGTCAGTCTGTGCTGTGTTGGGCTGTGTGTGTGTGTGAGGTAGTGGGGGTCGGTCATTCAGTCTGTGCTGTGTTGGGCTGTGTGTGTGTGTGTGTGTGTGTGTGCGCGTGCGCATGTGCGTGTGTGTGTGTGTGTGTGTGAGGCAGTGGGGGTGGGGTCAGTCAGTCTGTGCTGTGTTGGGCTGTGTGTGTGTGTGAGGTAGTGGGGTGGGTCAGTCAGTCTGTGCTGTGTTGGGCTGTGTGTGTTTGTGAGGTAGTGGGGGTGGGTCAGTCAGTCTGTGCTGTGTTGGGCTGTGTGTGTGTGTGAGGTAGTGGGGGTGGGTCAGTCAGTCTGTGCTGAGTTGGGCTGTGTGTGTGTGTGTGTGTGTGTGTGTGTGTGTGTGAGGCAGTGGGGGTGGGGTCAGTTAGTCTGTGCTGGGTTGGGCTGTGAGTGTGTGAGGCAGTGGGGGTGAGATCAGTCAGTCTGTGCTGTGTTGGGCTTTGTGTGTATGTTAGTTACCAGGTGTGCGTCAGTCAGTCTGTGCTGTGTTGGGCTGTGTGTGACGTAGCGGTGGTGGGGTCAGTCAGTCTGTGCTGTGTCGGGCTGTGTGTGTGTGTGTGAGGTAGCGGTGGTGGGGTCAGTCAGTCTGTGCTGTGTCGGGCTCTGTGTGTGTGTGTATGTGTGTGAGGTAGCGGTGGTGGGGTCAGTCAGTCTGTGCTGTGTCGGGCTGTGTGTGTGTGTGTGTGTGTGTGTGTGTGTGTGAGGTAGCGGTAGTGGGGTCAGTCAGTCTGTGCTGTGTTGGGCTGTGTGTGTGTGAGAGGCAGTGGGGGTGGGTCAGTCAGTCTGTGCTGTGTTGGGTTGTGTGTATGTGTGAGGTAGCGGCGGTGGGGTCTGTCAGTCTGTGCTGTGTTGGGTTGTGTGTGTGTGTGAGGTAGCGGTGGTGGGGTCAGTCAGTTTGTGCTGTGTTGGGCTGTGTTTGTGTGTGTGTGTGTGTGTGTGTGTGTGTGTGTGTGTGTGTGAGGCAGTGGGGGTGGGGTCAGTCAGTCTGTGCTGGGTTGGGCTGTGAGTGTGTGAGGCCGTGGGGGTCAGATCAGTCAGTCTGTGCTGTGTTGGGCTTTGTGTGTATGTTAGTTACCAGGTGTGCGTCAGTCAGTCTGTGCTGTGTCGGGCTGTGTGTGTGTGTGTGGTAGCGGTGGTGGGGTCAGTCAGTCTGCGCTGTGTCGGGCTGTTTGTGTGTGTGTGACGTAGCGGTGGTGGGGTCAGTCAGTCTGTGCTGTGTTGGGTTGTGTCTGTGTGTGAGGTAGCGGTGGTGGGGTCAGTCAGTCTGTGCTGTGTCGGGCTGCGTGTGTGTGTGTGTGAGGTAGCGGTGGTGGGGTTAGTCAGTATGTGCTGTGTTGGGCTGTGTGTGTGTGAGAGGCAGTGGGGGTGGGTCAGTCAGTCTGTGATGTGTTGGGTTGTGTGTGTGTGTGAGGTAGCTGTGGTGGGGTCAGTCAGTCTGTGCTGTGTTGGGCTGTGTGTGTGTGTGAGGTAGCGGTGGTGGAGTCAGTCAGTCTGTGCTGTGTTGGGTTGTGTGTGTGTGTGTGAGGTAGCGGTGGTGGAGTCAGTCAGTCTGTGCTGTGTTGGGTTGTGTGTGTGTGTGAGGTAGCGGTGGTGGAGTCAGTCAGTCTGTGCTGTGTTGGGTTGTGTGTGTGTGACGTAGCGGTGGTGGGGTCAGTCAGTCTGTGCTGTGTTGGGCTGTGTGTGTGTGTGTGAGAGGCAGTGGGGGTGGGTCAGTCAGTCTGTGCTGTTGGGTTGTGTGTGTGTGACGTAGCGGTGGTGGGGTCAGTCAGTCTGTACTGTGTTGGGCTGTGTGTGTGTGTGTGTGTGAGGCAGTGGGGGTGGGTCAGTCAGTCTGTGCTGTGTCGGGCTGTGTGTGTGTGAGGTAGCGGTGCTGGGGTCAGTCAGTCTGTGCTGTGTTGGGCAGTGTGTGTGTGACGTAGCGGTGGTGGGGTCAGTCAGTCTGTGCTGTGTTGGGCAGTGTGTGTGTGACGTAGCGGAGGTGGGGTCAGTCAGTCTGTGCTGTGTCGGGCTGTGTGTGTGTGAGGTAGCGGTGGTGGGGTCATTCAGTCTGTGCTGTGTTGGGCTGTGTGTGTGTGTGTGAGGCAGCGGGGGTGGGTCAGTCAGTCTGTGCTGTGTTGTGCTGTGTGTGTGTGTGTGAGGCAGTGGAGGTGGGTCAGTCCGTCTGTGCTGTGTTGTGCTGTGTGTGTGTGTGAGGCAGTGGGGGTGGGTCAGTCAGTCTGTGCTGTGTTGGGATGTGTGTGTGTGAGGCATTGGGGGTGGGTTTAGTCAGTCTGTGCTGTGTTGGGCTGTGTGTGTGTGTGTGTGTGCGTGCGCGCTTGTGTGTGAGGCAGTGGGGGTGGGGTCAGTCAGTCTGTGCTGTGTTGGGCTGTGTGTGTGTGTGAGGTAGTGGGGGTGGGTCAGTCAGTCTGTGCTGTGTTGGGCTGTGTGTGTGTGTGTGCGCGCGCGTGTGTGTGTGTGAGGAAGTGGGGGTGGGGTCAGTCAGTCTATGCTGTGTTGGGCTGTGTGTGTGTCTGAGGCAGTGGGGGTGGGTCAGTCACTCTGTGCTGTGTCGGGCTGTGTGTGTGTGAGGCAGTGGGGGTGGGTCAGTCAGTATGTGCTGTGTTGGGCTGTGTGTGTGTGTCTGAGGCAGTGGGGGTGGGTCAGAAAGTCTGTGCTGTGTCGGGCTGTGTGTGTGTGAGGTAGCGGTGGTGGGGTCAGTCAGTCTGTGCTGTGTTGTGCTGTATGTGTGTGTGTGAGGCAGCGGGGGTGGGTCAGTCCGTCTGTGCTGTGTTGTGCTGTGTGTGTGTGTGAGGCAGTGGGGGTGGGTCAGTCAGTCTGTGCTGTGTTGGGCTGTGTGTGTCTGTGTGGGGGGGGGGGTGATGGGGGTGGGGGGGTAACGGGGGTGGGTCAGTCAGTCTGTGCTGTGTTGGGATGTGTGTGTGTGAGGCATTGGGGGTGGGTTTAGTCAGTCTGTGCTGTGTTGGGCTGTGTGTGTGTGTGTGTGCGTGCGCGCGTGTGTGTGAGGCAGTGGGGGTGGGGTCAGTCAGTCTGTGCTGTGTTGGGCTGTGTGTGTGTGTGTGAGGTAGTGGGGGTGGGTCAGTCAGTCTGTGCTGAGTTGGGCTGTGTGTGTGTGTGTGTGTGTGTGTGTGTGTGGCAGTGGGGGTGGGGTCAGTCAGTCTGTGCTGTGTTGGGCTGTGTGTGTGTGAGGCAGTGGGGGTGAGATCAGTCAGTCTGTGATGTGTTGGGCTTTGTGTGTATGTAAGTTACCGGGTGTGGGTCAGTCAGTCTGTGCTGTGTTGGGCTGTGTGTGACGTAGCGGTGGTGGGGTCAGTCAGTCTGTGCTGTGTCGGGTTGTGTGTGTGTGTGTGTGATGTAGCGGTGGTGGGTTCAGTCAGTCTGTGCTGTGTCGGGCTGTGTGTGTGTGTGTGACGTAGCGGTGGTGGGGTCAGTCAGTCTGTGCTGTGTCGGGCTGTGTGTGTGTGTGTGAGGTAGCGGTGGTGGGGTCAGTCAGTCTGTGCTGTGTCGGGCTCTGTGTGTGTGTGTATGTATGTGAGGTAGCGGTGGTGGGGTCAGTCAGTCTGTGCTGTGTCGGGCTGTGTGTGTGTGTGTGTGTGTGTGTGAGGTAGCGGTAGTGGGGTCAGTCAGTCTGTGCTGTGTTGGGCTGTGTGTGTGTGAGAGGCAGTGGGGGTGGGTCAGTCAGTCTGTGCTGTGTTGGGTTGTGTGTATGTGTGAGGTAGCGGCGGTGGGGTCTGTCAGTCTGTGCTGTGTTGGGTTGTGTGTGTGTGTGAGGTAGCGGTGGTGGGGTCAGTCAGTCTGTGCTCTGTTGGGCTGTGTGTGTGTGTGTGAGGCAGTGGGGGTGGGGTCAGTCAGTCTGTGCTGGGTTGGGCTGTGAGTGTGTGAGGCAGTGGGGGTGAGATCAGTCAGTCTGTGCTGTGTTGGGCTTTGTGTGTATGTTAGTTACCAGGTGTGCGTCAGTCAGTCTGTGCTGTGTCGGGCTGTGTGTGTGTGTGTGGTAGCGGTGGTGGGGTCAGTCAGTCTGTGCTGTGTCGGGCTGTTTGTGTGTGTGTGACGTAGCGGTGGTGGGGTCAGTCAGTCTGTGCTGTGTTGGGTTGTGTGTGTGTGTGAGGTAGCGGTGGTGGGGTCAGTCAGTCTGTGCTGTGTCGGGCTCTGTGTGTGTGTCTGTGTGTGAGGTAGCGGTGGTGGGGTCAGTCAGTCTGTGCTGTGTCGGGCTGCGTGTGTGTGTGTGTGAGGTAGCGGTGGTGGGGTTAGTCAGTATGTGCTGTGTTGGGCTGTGTGTGTGTGAGAGGCAGTGGGGGTGGGTCAGTCAGTCTGTGATGTGTTGGGTTGTGTGTGTGTGTGAGGTAGCGGCGGTGGGGTCAGTCAGTCTGTGCTGTGTTGGGCTGTGTGTGTGTGTGAGGTAGCGTTGGTGGAGTCAGTCAGTCTGTGCTGTGTTGGGTTGTGTGTGTGTGTGTGAGGCAGCGGGGGTGGGTCAGTCCGTCTGTGCTGTGTTGTGCTGTGTGTGTGTGTGAGGCAGTGGGGGTGGGTCAGTCAGTCTGTGCTGTGTTGGGCTGTGTGTGTCTGTGTGTGTGGGGGGGGTGATGGGGGTGGGGGGGTAACGGGGGTGGGTCAGTCAGTCTGTGCTGTGTTGGGATGTGTGTGTGTGAGGCATTGGGGGTGGGTTTAGTCAGTCTGTGCTGTGTTGGGCTGTGTGTGTGTGTGTGTGCGTGCGCGCGTGTGTGTGAGGCAGTGGGGGTGGGGTCAGTCAGTCTGTGCTGTGTTGGGCTGTGTGTGTGTGTGAGGTAGTGGGGGTGGGTCAGTCAGTCTGTGCTGAGTTGGGCTGTGTGTGTGTGTGTGTGTGTGTGTGTGTGTGTGGCAGTGGGGGTGGGGTCAGTCAGTCTGTGCTGTGTTGGGCTTTGTGTGTATGTAAGTTACCGGGTGTGGGTCAGTCAGTCTGTGCTGTGTTGGGCTGTGTGTGACGTAGCGGTGGTGGGGTCAGTCAGTCTGTGCTGTGTCGGGTTGTGTTTGTGTGTGTGTGATGTAGCGGTGGTGGGTTCAGTCAGTCTGTGCTGTGTCGGGCTGTGTGTGTGTGTGTGACGTAGCGGTGGTGGGGTCAGTCAGTCTGTGCTGTGTCGGGCTGTGTGTGTGTGTGTGAGGTAGCGGTGGTGGGGTCAGTCAGTCTGTGCTGTGTCGGGCTCTGTGTGTGTGTGTATGTGTGTGAGGTAGCGGTGGTGGGGTCAGTCAGTCTGTGCTGTGTCGGGCTGTGTGTGTGTGTGTGTGTGTGTGTGAGGTAGCGGTAGTGGGGTCAGTCAGTCTGTGCTGTGTTGGGCTGTGTGTGTGTGAGAGGCAGTGGGGGTGGGTCAGTCAGTCTGTGCTGTGTTGGGTTGTGTGTATGTGTGAGGTAGCGGCGGTGGGGTCTGTCAGTCTGTGCTGTGTTGGGTTGTGTGTGTGTGTGAGGTAGCGGTGGTGGGGTCAGTCAGTCTGTGCTGTGTTGGGCTGTGTGTGTGTGTGTGTGTGTGTGTGTGTGTGTGAGGCAGTGGGGGGGGTCAGTCAGTCTGTGCTGGGTTGGGCTGTGAGTGTGTGAGGCAGTGGGGGTGAGATCAGTCAGTCTGTGCTGTGTTGGGCTTTGTGTGTATGTTAGTTACCAGGTGTGCGTCAGTCAGTCTGTGCTGTGTCGGGCTGTGTGTGTGTGTGTGGTAGCGGTGGTGGGGTCAGTCAGTCTGTGCTGTGTCGGGCTGTGTGTGTGTGTGTGAGGTAGCGGTGGTGGGGTCAGTCAGTCTATGCTGTGTTGGGCTGTGTGTGTGTGTGAGGCAGTGGAGGTGGGTCAGTCAGTCTATGCTGTGTTGGGCTGTGTGTGTGTGTGAGGCAGTGGGGGTGGGTCAGTCACTCTGTGCTGTGTCGGGCTGTGTGTGTGTGAGGCAGTGGGGGTGGGTCAGTCAGTATGTGCTGTGTTGGGCTGTGTGTGTGTGAGGCAGTGGGGGTGGGTCAATCAGTCTGTGCTGTGTCCGGCTGTGTGTGTGTGAGGTAGCGGTGGTGGGCTCAGTCAGTCTGTGCTGTGTTGGGCTGTGTGTGTGTATGTGAGGTAGCGGTGGTGGGGTCAATCAGTCTGTGCTGTGTTGGGCTGTATGTGTGTGTGTGAGGCAGCGGGTGTGGGTCAGTCAGTCTGTGCTGTGTTGGGCTGTGTGTGTGTGTGAGGCAGTGGGGGTGGGGTCAGTCAGTCTGTGCTGTGTTGGGATGTGTGTGTATGAGGCACTGGGGGTGGGGTCAGTCAGTCTGTGCTGTGTTGGGCTGTGTGTGTGTGTGAGGTAGTGGGGGTGGGGTCAGTCAGTCTGTGCTGTGTTGGGCTGTGTGTGTGTGTGAGGTAGTGGGGGTGGGTCAGTCAGTCTGTGCTGTGTTGGGCTGTGTGTGTGTGTGTGTGTGTGTGTGCGCGCGCGCATGTGTGTGTGTGTGTGTGTGTGTGTGAGGCAGTGGGGGTGGGGTCAGTCAGTCTGTGCTGTGTTGGGCTGTGTGTGTGTGTGAGGTAGTGGGGTGGGTCAGTCAGTCTGTGCTGTGTTGGGCTGTGTGTGTGTGTGAGGTAGTGGGGGTGGGTCAGTCAGTCTGTGCTGTGTTGGGCTGTGTGTGTGTGTGAGGTAGTGGGGGTGGGTCAGTCAGTCTGTGCTGAGTTGGGCTGTGTGTGTGTGTGTGTGTGTGTGTGTGTGTGTGTGTGTGTGTGTGTGTGTGTGAGGCAGTGGGGGTGGGGTCAGTCAGTCTGTGCTGGGTTGGGCTGTGAGTGTGTGAGGCAGTGGGGGTGAGATCAGTCAGTCTGTGCTGTGTTGGGCTTTGTGTGTATGTTAGTTACCAGGTGTGCGTCAGTCAGTCTGTGCTGTGTTGGGCTGTGTGTGACGTAGCGGTGGTGGGGTCAGTCAGTCTGTGCTGTGTCGGGTTGTGTGTGTGTGTGTGTGTGTGATGTAGCGGTGGTGGGTTCAGTCAGTCTGTGCTGTGTCGGGCTGTGTGTGTGTGTGTGACGTAGCGGTGGTGGGGTCAGTCAGTCTGTGCTGTGTCGGGCTGTGTGTGTGTGTGTGTGAGGTAGCGGTGGTGGGGTCAGTCAGTCTGTGCTGTGTCGGGCTCTGTGTGTGTGTGTATGTGTGTGAGGTAGCGGTGGTGGGGTCAGTCAGTCTGTGCTGTGTCGGGCTGTGTGTGTGTGTGTGTGTGTGTGTGTGTGTGAGGTAGCGGTAGTGGGGTCAGTCAGTCTGTGCTGTGTTGGGCTGTGTGTGTGTGAGAGGCAGTGGGGGTGGGTCAGTCAGTCTGTGCTGTGTTGGGTTGTGAGTATGTGTGAGGTAGCGGCGGTGGGGTCTGTCAGTCTGTGCTGTGTTGGGTTGTGTGTGTGAGTGAGGTAGCGGTGGTGGGGTCAGTCAGTTTGTGCTGTGTTGGGCTGTGTGTGTGTGTGTGTGTGAGGCAGTGGGGGTGGGGTCAGTCAGTCTGTGCTGGGTTCGGCTGTGAGTGTGTGAGGCAGTGGGGGTGAGATCAGTCAGTCTATGCTGTGTTGGGCTTTGTGTGTATGTTAGTTACCAGGTGTGCGTCAGTCAGTCTGTGCTGTGTCGGGCTGTGTGTGTGTGTGTGGTAGCGGTGGTGGGGTCAGTCAGTCTGTGCTGTGTCGGGCTGTTTGTGTGTGTGTGACGTAGCGGTGGTGGGGTCAGTCAGTCTGTGCTGTGTTGGGTTGTGTGTGTGTGTGAGGTAGCGGTGGTGGGGTCAGTCAGTCTGTGCTGTGTCGGGCTCTGTGTGTGTGTCTGTGTGTGAGGTAGCGGTGGTGGGGTCAGTCAGTCTGTGCTGTGTCGGGCTGCGTGTGTGTGTGTGTGAGGTAGCGGTGGTGGGGTTAGTCAGTATGTGCTGTGTTGGGCTGTGTGTGTGTGAGAGGCAGTGGGGGTGGGTCAGTCAGTCTGTGATGTGTTGGGTTGTGTGTGTGTGTGAGGTAGCGGTGGTGGGGTCAGTCAGTCTGTGCTGTGTTGGGTTGTGTGTGTGTGTGAGGTAGCGGTGGTGGAGTCAGTCAGTCTGTGCTGTGTTGGG
Source organism: Pelodiscus sinensis (assembly GCF_049634645.1). Taxonomy (NCBI): domain Eukaryota; kingdom Metazoa; phylum Chordata; order Testudines; family Trionychidae; genus Pelodiscus; species Pelodiscus sinensis. The sequence continues at coordinate 122,417 of NW_027465814.1, forward strand.
TTGTGTGTGTGTGTGAGGTAGCGGTGGTGGAGTCAGTCAGTCTGTGCTGTGTTGGGTTGTGTGTGTGTGTGAGGTAGCGGTGGTGGAGTCAGTCAGTCTGTGCTGTGTTGGGTTGTGTGTGTTTGACGTAGCGGTGGTGGGGTCAGTCAGTCTGTGCTGTGTTGGGCTGTGTGTGTGTGTGTGTGAGAGGCAGTGGGGGTGGGTCAGTCAGTCTGTGCTGTTGGGTTGTGTGTGTGTGACGTAGCGGTGGTGGGGTCAGTCAGTCTGTACTGTGTTGGGCTGTGTGTGTGTGTGTGTGTGAGGCAGTGGGGGTGGGTCAGTCAGTCTGTGCTGTGTCGGGCTGTGTGTGTGTGAGGTAGCGGTGCTGGGGTCAGTCAGTCTGTGCTGTGTTGGGCAGTGTGTGTGTGACGTAGCGGTGGTGGGGTCAGTCAGTCTGTGCTGTGTTGGGCAGTGTGTGTGTGACGTAGCGGAGGTGGGGTCAGTCAGTCTGTGCTGTGTCGGGCTGTGTGTGTGTGAGGTATCGGTGGTGGGGTCATTCACTCTGTGCTGTGTTGGGCTGTGTGTGTGTGTGTGAGGCAGCGGGGGTGGGTCAGTCAGTCTGTGCTGTGTTGTGCTGTGTGTGTGTGTGAGGCAGTGGAGGTGGGTCAGTCAGTCTATGCTGTGTTGGGCTGTGTGTGTGTCTGAGGCAGTGGGGGTGGGTCAGTCACTCTGTGCTGTGTCGGGCTGTGTGTGTGTGAGGCAGTGGGGGTGGGTCAGTCAGTATGTGCTGTGTTGGGCTGTGTGTGTGTGTCTGAGGCAGTGGGGGTGGGTCAGAAAGTCTGTGCTGTGTCGGGCTGTGTGTGTGTGAGGTAGCGGTGGTGGGGTCAGTCAGTCTGTGCTGTGTTGTGCTGTATGTGTGTGTGTGAGGCAGCGGGGGTGGGTCAGTCCGTCTGTGCTGTGTTGTGCTGTGTGTGTGTGTGAGGCAGTGGGGGTGAGTCAGTCAGTCTGTGCTGTGTTGGGCTGTGTGTGTCTGTGTGGGGGGGGGGTGATGGGGGTGGGGGGGTAACGGGGGTGGGTCAGTCAGTCTGTGCTGTGTTGGGATGTGTGTGTGTGAGGCATTGGGGGTGGGTTTAGTCAGTCTGTGCTGTGTTGGGCTGTGTGTGTGTGTGTGTGCGTGCGCGCGTGTGTGTGAGGCAGTGGGGGTGGGGTCAGTCAGTCTGTGCTGTGTTGGGCTGTGTGTGTGTGTGTGAGGTAGTGGGGGTGGGTCAGTCAGTCTGTGCTGAGTTGGGCTGTGTGTGTGTGTGTGTGTGTGTGTGTGTGTGGCAGTGGGGGTGGGGTCAGTCAGTCTGTGCTGTGTTGGGCTGTGTGTGTGTGAGGCAGTGGGGGTGAGATCAGTCAGTCTGTGATGTGTTGGGCTTTGTGTGTATGTAAGTTACCGGGTGTGGGTCAGTCAGTCTGTGCTGTGTTGGGCTGTGTGTGACGTAGCGGTGGTGGGGTCAGTCAGTCTGTGCTGTGTCGGGTTGTGTGTGTGTGTGTGTGATGTAGCGGTGGTGGGTTCAGTCAGTCTGTGCTGTGTCGGGCTGTGTGTGTGTGTGTGACGTAGCGGTGGTGGGGTCAGTCAGTCTGTGCTGTGTCGGGCTGTGTGTGTGTGTGTGAGGTAGCGGTGGTGGGGTCAGTCAGTCTGTGCTGTGTCGGGCTCTGTGTGTGTGTGTATGTATGTGAGGTAGCGGTGGTGGGGTCAGTCAGTCTGTGCTGTGTCGGGCTGTGTGTGTGTGTGTGTGTGTGTGTGAGGTAGCGGTAGTGGGGTCAGTCAGTCTGTGCTGTGTTGGGCTGTGTGTGTGTGAGAGGCAGTGGGGGTGGGTCAGTCAGTCTGTGCTGTGTTGGGTTGTGTGTATGTGTGAGGTAGCGGCGGTGGGGTCTGTCAGTCTGTGCTGTGTTGGGTTGTGTGTGTGTGTGAGGTAGCGGTGGTGGGGTCAGTCAGTCTGTGCTCTGTTGGGCTGTGTGTGTGTGTGTGAGGCAGTGGGGGTGGGGTCAGTCAGTCTGTGCTGGGTTGGGCTGTGAGTGTGTGAGGCAGTGGGGGTGAGATCAGTCAGTCTGTGCTGTGTTGGGCTTTGTGTGTATGTTAGTTACCAGGTGTGCGTCAGTCAGTCTGTGCTGTGTCGGGCTGTGTGTGTGTGTGTGGTAGCGGTGGTGGGGTCAGTCAGTCTGTGCTGTGTCGGGCTGTTTGTGTGTGTGTGACGTAGCGGTGGTGGGGTCAGTCAGTCTGTGCTGTGTTGGGTTGTGTGTGTGTGTGAGGTAGCGGTGGTGGGGTCAGTCAGTCTGTGCTGTGTCGGGCTCTGTGTGTGTGTCTGTGTGTGAGGTAGCGGTGGTGGGGTCAGTCAGTCTGTGCTGTGTCGGGCTGCGTGTGTGTGTGTGTGAGGTAGCGGTGGTGGGGTTAGTCAGTATGTGCTGTGTTGGGCTGTGTGTGTGTGAGAGGCAGTGGGGGTGGGTCAGTCAGTCTGTGATGTGTTGGGTTGTGTGTGTGTGTGAGGTAGCGGTGGTGGGGTCAGTCAGTCTGTGCTGTGTTGGGCTGTGTGTGTGTGTGAGGTAGCGTTGGTGGAGTCAGTCAGTCTGTGCTGTGTTGGGTTGTGTGTGTGTGTGAGGTAGCGGTGGTGGAGTCAGTCAGTCTGTGCTGTGTTGGGTTGTGTGTGTGTGTGAGGTAGCGGTGGTGGAGTCAGTCAGTCTGTGCTGTGTTGGGTTGTGTGTGTGTGACGTAGCGGTGGTGGGGTCAGTCAGTCTGTGCTGTGTTGGGCTGTGTGTGTGTGTGTGAGAGGCAGTGGGGGTGGGTCAGTCAGTCTGTGCTGTTGGGTTGTGTGTGTGTGACGTAGCGGTGGTGGAGTCAGTCAGTCTGTACTGTGTTGGGCTGTGTGTGTGTGTGTGTGTGAGGCAGTGGGGGTGGGTCAGTCAGTCTGTGCTGTGTCGGGCTGTGTGTGTGTGAGGTAGCGGTGCTGGGGTCAGTCAGTCTGTGCTGTGTTGGGCAGTGTGTGTGTGACGTAGCGGTGGTGGGGTCAGTCAGTCTGTGCTGTGTTGGGCAGTGTGTGTGTGACGTAGCGGAGGTGGGGTCAGTCAGTCTGTGCTGTGTCGGGCTGTGTGTGTGTGAGGTAGCGGTGGTGGGGTCATTCAGTCTGTGCTGTGTTGGGCTGTGTGTGTGTGTGTGAGGCAGCGGGGGTGGGTCAGTCAGTCTGTGCTGTGTTGTGCTGTGTGTGTGTGTGTGAGGCAGTGGAGGTGGGTCAGTCAGTCTATGCTGTGTTGGGCTGTGTGTGTGTCTGAGGCAGTGGGGGTGGGTCAGTCACTCTGTGCTGTGTTGTGCTGTGTGTGTGTGTCTGAGGCAGTGGGGGTGGGTCAGTCAGTCTGTGCTGTGTCGGGCTGTGTGTGTGTGAGGTAGCGGTGGTGGGGTCAGTCAGTCTGTGCTGTGTTGTGCTGTATGTGTGTGTGTGAGGCAGCGGGGGTGGGTCAGTCCGTCTGTGCTGTGTTGTGCTGTGTGTGTGTGTGAGGCAGTGGGGGTGGGTCAGTCAGTCTGTGCTGTGTTGGGCTGTGTGTGTCTGTGTGTGTGGGGGGGGTGATGGGGGTGGGGGGGTAACGGGGGTGGGTCAGTCAGTCTGTGCTGTGTTGGGATGTGTGTGTGTGAGGCATTGGGGGTGGGTTTAGTCAGTCTGTGCTGTGTTGGGCTGTGTGTGTGTGTGTGTGCGTGCGCGCTTGTGTGTGAGGCAGTGGGGGTGGGGTCAGTCAGTCTGTGCTGTGTTGGGCTGTGTGTGTGTGTGAGGTAGTGGGGGTGGGTCAGTCAGTCTGTGCTGTGTTGGGCTGTGTGTGTGTGTGTGCGCGCGCGTGTGTGTGTGTGAGGAAGTGGGGGTGGGGTCAGTCAGTCTGTGCTGCGTTGGGCTGTGTGTGTGTGTGTGTGGGTGTGCGCGCGCGCGCGTGTGTGTGTGAGGCAGTGGTGGCGGGGTCAGTCAGTCTGTGCTGTGTTGGGCTGTGTGTGTGTGTGAGGTAGTGGGGGTGGGTCAGTCAGTCTGTGCTGTGTTGGGCTGTGTGTGTGTGTGAGGTAGTGGGGGGTGGGTCAGTCAGTCTGTGCTGAGTTGGGCTGTGTGTGTGTGTGTGTGTGTGTGTGTGGGGCAGTGGGGGTGGGGTCAGTCAGTCTGTGCTGTGTTGGGCTGTGTGTGTGTGAGGCAGTGGGGGTGAGATCAGTCAGTCTGTGATGTGTTGGGCTTTGTGTGTATGTAAGTTACCGGGTGTGGGTCAGTCAGTCTGTGCTGTGTTGGGCTGTGTGTGACGTAGCGGTGGTGGGGTCAGTCAGTCTGTGCTGTGTCGGGTTGTGTGTGTGTGTGTGTGATGTAGCGGTGGTGGGTTCAGTCAGTCTGTGCTGTGTCGGGCTGTGTGTGTGTGTGTGACGTAGCGGTGGTGGGGTCAGTCAGTCTGTGCTGTGTCGGGCTGTGTGTGTGTGTGTGAGGTAGCGGTGGTGGGGTCAGTCAGTCTGTGCTGTGTCGGGCTCTGTGTGTGTGTGTATGTGTGTGAGGTAGCGGTGGTGGGGTCAGTCAGTCTGTGCTGTGTCGGGCTGTGTGTGTGTGTGTGTGTGTGTGTGTGTGTGTGTGTGTGTGTGTGTGTGAGGTAGCGGTGGTGGGGTCAGTCAGTCTGTGCTGTGTTGGGCTGTGTGTGTGTGAGAGGCAGTGGGGGTGGGTCAGTCAGTCTGTGCTGTGTTGGGTTGTGTGTATGTGTGAGGTAGCGGCGGTGGGGTCTGTCAGTCTGTGCTGTGTTGGGTTGTGTGTGTGTGTGAGGTAGCGGTGGTGGGGTCAGTCAGTCTGTGCTGTGTTTGGCTGTGTGTGTGTGTGAGGTAGCGGTGGTGGGGTCAATCAGTCTCTGCTGTGTTGGGCTGTGTGTGTGTGTGAGGTAGCGGTGGTGGGGTCAGTCAGTCTGTGCTGTGTTGGGTTGTGTGTGTGTGTGAGGTAGCGGTCGTGGGGTCAGTCAGTCTGTGCTGTGTTGGGCTGTGTGTGTGTGTGTGTGTGAGAGGCAGTGGGGGTGGTTCAGTCAGTCTGTTCTGTGTCGGACTGTGTGTGTGTGTGTGTGGTAGCGGT
>NW_027465814.1:132500-135000 GCF_049634645.1 Pelodiscus sinensis
AGTGGGGGTGGGTCAGTCAGTCTGTGCTGTGTCCAGCTGTGTGTGTGTGAGGTAGCGGTGGTGGGCTCAGTCAGTCTGTGCTGTGTTGGGCTGTGTGTGTATGTATGGGTACGTCTACACTACAGCGCTAGTTCGAACTAACTTAGTTCGAATTAGTTAATTCGAACTAAGCTAGTTCGAACTAGCGCATCTAGAACTAAAAACTAGTTCGAACTAGCGTTTTGCTAGTTCGAACTAGCGCGTCCACACTGATTGGACGCAGGGGGGCATTTAAGGGCAGCTGAAACCGGTTCTGGCAGGGCATCAGGTCAGCAGTTGCTTTGTGTGGCTGCTGTCTGAGGCTATCTGAGGCTCGTGCTTAAAGGGACCCCCCCTGGACAGCCGGTTCTCAGCTTTTCCTGCTTGCTTGCCAACCTCGCCGAGGGACAGCAAAGCGTCGGTCTCTGTGCCCGTCTGTGTCGGTGCTTCCCTTCGGGGGGGCCGCCGCAGGTGGCAACATGGAGCCACGGCTCGCCCTGCACCTTCTGGTGCACGTTCTGGACTTGCTGCTGCAAGCCTGCCAGCAATGGCTCGAGGCTGCCTGGCACCACCTGGGGAACGTCAGCCCCCTGCCTCTCCGCCTGGCCGCCCTGGGGGCCGTGGAGGAGCCGCGGCGGCGCCCCGGCACCGGCGTGCCCCGCCGCATCTGGCGTCTGGACACCAGCAGCGACTGGTGGGACCGCATCGTCCTGGAGCACTGGGACGACCGACAGTGGACCCAGAACTTTAGGATGAGGAGGGACACCTTCCTGGAGCTCTGCGAGTGGCTCGCCCCTGCCCTGCAAAGAAGGGACACTCGCATGAGGCCCGCCATCCCCCTCCAGAAGCGGGTGGCCATCGCCCTCTGGAAGCTCTCCACGCCGGACAGCTACCGATCCGTCGGGAACCAGTTCGGCGTGGGGAGATCCACTGTCGGAGCAGTGCTCATGCAGGTACGGCGCTCGTCGGCCACCGAGCCGGGGGGGAGGGGGGCTGCGAGGAGGGGATGGGCCGCCCCAGGGACAAAGGGGGGGGCGGGAGGAGGCGAAAGCGCCCCGCACCGGAGGGGTCGGGCTGTCCCGGCCGTACTACACGCCGCCAGGGGGGTTGCTTCCGGGAGTGGGGCGCGGGGCACTGCCAGGGCACGCACGCTCCCAGCCACCCGGGCGCCCCACTGATTGACGCTTTGCTGTGTCTCTCTCCGCAGGTGGTCAAGGCCATCAACCGGGTGCTGCTCCGCAGGGTGGTCCGCCTCGCCGACCCGGATGCCGTCATCCGGGGATTCGGCGCCCTCGGCTTCCCCAACTGCGGGGGGGCCATCGACGGGACGCACATCCCCATCCGTGCCCCGGAACACCAGGCGTCCCGGTACGTGAACCGCAAGGGGTACTTCTCCGTCATCCTGCAGGCCGTATGTGACCACCGGGGACAGTTGACGGACATAAATGTGGGCTGGTCCGGCAAAGCACACGACGCCCGGGTGTACCGGAACTCCTCCGTGTGCCAGCGGCTGCAGGACGGGACCTTCTTCCCCGACCGCCACATCAGGGTCGGGGACGTGGACATGCCCGTCTGCCTGGTGGGGGATGCCGCCTACCCACTGCAGCCCTGGCTCATGAAGCCCTACACGGGACACCTCAATCCCTCCCGCCAGGCCTTCAATAACAGGCTGAGCAGGGCCCGCATCGTGGTGGAGGGGGCCTTCGGGCGACTGAAAGCCCGCTTTCGATGCCTCCTCACCCGTCTGGACCTGGCCGAGCACAACATCCCTCCCGTGGTGGCGGCATGTTGTGTGCTCCACAATTTGTGTGAGCGGAAGGGGGAGGCTTTCTTGCCAGCCTGGATGGCTGAGGCTGACCGCATGGCTGGACACTACGGTCAGCCCCGCACCGCCGCCGTCCGGGAAGCCCAGCGGGGGGCCATCCGGATCCGGGAAGCCCTGCGGGAGAGCTTCCAGGTGGAGGAGGAGGAGGACTGACCTCTCCCTGCATGCCCCACCGGGGCCTTCTTCCACCCTACCCCCCCCTTCCCCTTTCCCCTCCCTACCTACTGTCAAATAAAGACACCTGTTTTTCCAACAAAAACGTCTGTTTATTTCACAGAACTGGGGTGGGGGAGGGAGGAATGAAGGTGGGAGAAGGGAGGGGGAAACCTGGGACGAGGGAGCTGGAAGGGGAGGGGAGGGAAGGGAGGAAGGGAAAGGAAAGCTCAGGGGTGGGAGTCTGGGTGCCTCTCCCGTCTCGCCACACTGCGGGTCCGGGGGCGTCGGTGGGGAATGGTTGTGGAGGGGGGGGCAGAGAGGACAGGGGGTGTGGAGGAAGCAGGAGCGGAAGCAGGAGGAGCAGGAGGAGCAGGGGGAGCAGGGGGAGCAGGGGGAGCAAGAGGGGGAGCAAGAGGGGGAGCAGGGGGAGGAGGAAATGGAAAGCGGTCCAGCAGGCTCTGGAGGTGGCCTCGCAGGGCACGGCCCTGCTCCTCCAGGGCC
>NW_027465814.1:140000-193705 GCF_049634645.1 Pelodiscus sinensis
AGTCAGTCTGTGCTGTGTTGGGTTGTGTGTGTGTGTGAGGTAGCGGTGGTGGGGTCTGTCAGTCTGTGCTGTGTTGGGTTGTGTGTGTGTGTGAGGTAGCGGTGGTGGGGTCAGTCAGTCTGTGCTGTGTTGGGCTGTGTGTGTGTGTGAGGTAGCGGTGGTGGGGTCAGTCAGTCTGTGCTGTGTTGGGTTGTGTGTGTGTGTGACGTAGCGGTGGTGGGGTCAGTCAGTCTGTGCTGTGTTGGGCTGTGTGTGTATGTGTGAGAGGCAGTGGGGGTGGTTCAGTCAGTCTGTCCTGTGTCGGACTGTGTGTGTGTGTGTGTGGTAGCGGTGGTGGGGTCAGTCAGTCTGTGCTGTGTCGGGCTATGTGTGTGTGTGTGGTAGCGGTGGTGGGGTCAGTCAGTCTGTGCTGTGTCGGGCTGTGTGTGTGTGTGTGAGGCAGCGGGGGTAGGTCAGTCAGTCTGTGCTGTGTTGGGCTGTGTGTGTGTGTGAGGCAGTGGGGGTGGGTCAGTCAGTCTGTGCTGTGTTGGGCTGTGTGTGTGTGTGAGGTAGTGGGGGTGAGTCAGTCTGTGCTGTGTTGGGCTGTGTGTGTGTGTGAGGCAGTGGGGGTGGGGTCAGTCAGTCTGTGCTGTGTCGGGCTGTGTGTGTGTGAGGTAGCGGTGGTGGGGTCAGTCAGTCTGTGCTGTGTTGGGCTCTGTGTGTGTGAGGCAGTGGGGGTGGGTCAGTCAGTCTGTGCTGTGTTGGGCTGTGTGTGTGTGAGAGGCAGTGGGGGTGGGTCAGTCAGTCTGTGCTGTGTTGGGCTGTGTGTGTGTATGAGGCAGTGGGGGTGGGTCAGTCAGTCTGTGCTGTGTTGGGCTGTGTGTGTGTGTGAGGTAGTGGGAGTGGGTCAGTCAGTCTGTGCTGTGTTGGGCTGTGTGTGTGTGTGAGGTAGTGGGAGTGGGTCAGTCAGTCTGTGCTGTGTTGGGCTGTGTGTGTGTATGTGAGGTAGTGGGGGTGGGTCAGTCAGTCTGTGCTGTGTTGGGCTGTGTGTGTGTGTGAGGTAGCGGTGGGGGGGTCAGTCAGTCTGTGCTGTGTTGGGCTGTGTGTGTGTGTGAGGTAGCGGTGGTGGGGTCAGTCAGTCTGTGCTGTGTTGGGTTGTGTGTGTGTGTGACGTAGCGGTGGTGGGGTCAGTCAGTCTGTGCTGTGTTGGGCTGTGTGTGTGTGTGTGAGAGGCAGTGGGGGTGGTTCAGTCAGTCTGTCCTGTGTCGGACTGTGTGTGTGTGTGTGTGGTAGCGGTGGTGGGGTCAGTCAGTCTGTGCTGTGTCGGGCTATGTGTGTGTGTGTGGTAGCGGTGGTGGGGTCAGTCAGTCTGTGCTGTGTCGGGCTGTGTGTGTGTGTGTGAGGCAGCGGGGGTAGGTCAGTCAGTCTGTGCTGTGTTGGGCTGTGTGTGTGTGTGAGGCAGTGGGGGTGGGTCAGTCAGTCTGTGCTGTGTTGGGCTGTGTGTGTGTGTGAGGTAGTGGGGGTGAGTCAGTCAGTCTGTGCTGTGTTGGGCTGTGTGTGTGTGTGAGGCAGTGGGGGTGGGGTCAGTCAGTCTGTGCTGTGTCCGGCTGTGTGTGTGTGAGGTAGCGGTGGTGGGGTCAGTCACTCTGTGCTGTGTTGGGCTCTGTGTGTGTGAGGCAGTGGGGGTGGGTCAGTCAGTCTGTGCTGTGTTGGGCTGTGTGTGTGTGAGAGGCAGTGGGGGTGGGTCAGTCAGTCTGTGCTGTGTTGGGCTGTGTGTGTGTATGAGGCAGTGGGGGTGGGTCAGTCAGTCTGTGCTGTGTTGGGCTGTGTGTGTGTGTGTGACGTAGCAGTTGTGGGGTCAGTCAGTCTGGGCTGTGTCGGGCTGTGTGTGTGTGTGTGACGTAGCAGTGGTGGGGTCAGTCAGTCTGTGCTGTGTTGGGCTGTGTGTGTGTGTGTGACGTAGCAGTGGTGGGGTCAGTCAGTCTGGGCTGTGTTGGGCTGTGTGTGTGTATGAGGCAGTGGGGGTGGGTCAGTCAGTCTGTGCTGTGTTGGGCTGTGTGTGTGTGTGTGTGTGTGTGTGTGTGACGTAGCAGTGGTGGGGTCAGTCAGTCTGTTCTGTGTTGGGCTGTGTGTGTGTGTGTGAGGCAGTGGGGGTGGGTCAGTCAGTCTGTGCTGTGTTGGGCTGTGTGTCTGTGTGAGGCAGTGGGGGTGGGTCAGTCAGTCTGTGCTGTTTTGGGCTGTGTGTGTCTATGTGTGTGTGTGTGTGTGTGTGTGTGTGTTAGCGGGGGTGGGTCAGTCAGTCTGTGCTGTGTTGGGATGTGTGTGTGTGAGGCAGTGGGGGTGGGGTCAGTCAGTCTGTGCTGTGTTGGGCTGTGTGTGTGTGTGCGCGCGCGTGTGTGTGTGTGTGAGGCAGTGGGGGTGGGGTCAGTCAGTCTGTGCTGTGTTGGGCTGTGTGTGTGTGTGTGTGTGTGCGCACGCGCGTGTGTGTGTGTGTGTGAGGCAGTGGGGGTGGGGTCAGTCAGTCTGTGCTGTGTTGGGCTGTGTGTGTGTGTGTGTGTGTGTGTGCGCGTGTGTGTGTGTGTGTGTGAGGTAATGGGGTGGGTCAGTCAGTCTGTGCTGTGTTGGACTGTGTGTGTGTGTGTGTGTGTGTGTGTGTGGCAGTGGGGTGGGGTCAGTCAGTCTGTGCTGTGTTGGGCTGTGTGTGTGTGAGGCAGTGGGGGTGAGATCAGTCAGTCTGTGGTGTGTTGGGCTTTGTGTGTATGTAAGTTACCGGGTGTGGGTCAGTCAGTCTGTGCTGTGTCGGCCTGTGTGTGTGTGTGTGTGTGTGTGTGTGTGTGTGTGTGTGTGTGTGAGGCAGTGGGGGTGGGGTCAGTCAGTCTGTGCTGTGTCGGGCTGTGTGTGTGTGTGTGGTAGCGGTGGTGGGGTCAGTCAGTCTGTGCTGTGTCGGGCTTTGTGTGTGTGTGTGAGACGTAGCGGTGGTGGGGTCAGTCAGTCTGTGCTGTGTCGGGTTGTGTGTGTGTGGGTGTGTGTGAGGTAGCGGTGGTGGGGTCAGTCAGTCTGTGCTGTGTCGGGCTCTTTGTGTGTGTCTGTGTGTGACGTAGCGGTGGTGGGGTCAGTCAGTCTGTGCTGTGTCGGGCTGTGTGTGTGTGTGTGTGTGTGTGTGAGGTAGCGGTGGTGGGGTCAGTCAGTCTGTGCTGTGTTGGGCTGTGTGTGTGTGTGAGAGGCAGTGGGGGTGGGTCAGTCAGTCTGTGCTGTGTTGGGTTGTGTGTGTGTGTGAGGTAGTGGTGGTGGGGTCAGTCAGTCTGTGCTGTGTTGGGCTGTGTGTGTGTGAGAGGCAGTGGGGGTGGGTCAGTCAGTCTGTGCTGTGTTGGGTTGTGTGTGTGTGTGTGTGTGAGGTAGCGGTGGTGGGGTCAGTCAGTCTGTGCTGTGTTGGGCTGTGTGTGTGTGTGAGGTAGCGGTGGTGGGGTCAGTCAGTCTGTGCTGTGTTGGGTTGTATGTGTGTGTGAGGTAGCGGTGGTGGGGTCAGTCAGTCTGTGCTGTGTTGGGTTGTGTGTGTGTGTGTGACGTAGCGGTGGTGGGGTCAGTCAGTCTGTGCTGTGTGTGTGTGTGTGTGAGAGGCAGTGGGGGTGGTTCAGTCAGTCTGTCCTGTGTCGGGCTGTGTGTGTGTGTGTGTGGTAGCGGTGGTGGGGTCAGTCAGTCTATGCTGTGTTGGACTGTATGTGTGTGTGTGAGAGGCAGTGGGGGTGGGTCAGTCAGTCTGTGCTGTGTCGGGCTGTGTGTGTGTGTGTGGTAGCGGTGGTGGGGTCAGTCAGTCTGTGCTGTGTTGGGCTGTGTGTGTGTATGTGAGGTAGCGGTGGTGGGGTCAGTCAGTCTGTGCTGTGTTGGGCTGTGTGTGTGTGTGTGAGGCAGCGGGGGTGGGTCAGTCAGTCTGTGCTGTGTTGTGCTGTGTGTGTGTGTGAGGCAGTGGGGGTGGGTCAGTCAGTCTGTGCTGTGTTGGGCTGTGTGTGTGTGTGTGAGGTAGTGGGGGTGGGTCAGTCAGTCTGTGCTGTGTTGGGCTGTGTGTGTGTGTGAGGCAGTGGGGGTGGGGTCAGTCAGTCTGTGCTGTGTCGGGCTGTGTGTGTGTGAGGTAGCGGTGGTGGGGTCAGTCAGTCTGTGCTGTGTTGGGCTGTGTGTGTGTGTGAGGCAGTGGGGGTGGGTCAGTCAGTCTGTGCTGTGTTGGGCTGTGTGTGTGTGAGGCAGTGGGGGTGGGTCAGTCAGTCTGTGCTGTGTTGGGCTGTGTGTGTGTATGAGGCAGTGGGGGTGGGTCAGTCAGTCTGTGCTGTGTTGGGCTGTGTGTGTGTGTGTGTGTGACGTAGCAGTCGTGGGGTCAGTCAGTCTGTGCTGTGTCGGGCTGTGTGTGTGTGTGTGACGTAGCAGTGGTGGGGTCAGTCAGTCTGTGCTGTGTTGGGCTGTGTGTCTGTGTGAGGCAGTGGGGGTGGGTCAGTCAGTTTGCTGTGTGTGTGTGTGTGTGTGTGTGTGAGGCAGTGGGGGTGGGTCCAGGGGCAGATGACTGTTTTGCGGGGCCCCGGGCAGCAGAACTCCGCAGGACCCCCCCTTGCACCGCTCTCTGTACGAGTGGGGAGGCTGGGCATGACCCACAGCGGATGGGTGCTGGGCCCAGGCTCCTGGGGGACAGACACAGGCGGTAACTCTGGCCAGGCAGGGAGACAGAGCACAGGCAGGGCTGCCGCAGGCTGGGGGGCAGGGCCTGGGGGAAGGGCCAGCCCTGGCTGGGTAGGATGAGAGGAGGCCGGGAGCAGGAAAGTGGGGTGAAGGACCCAGGAGCCCCCCCAGGAGGATGAGGCCGCCTGCTCGGGGTCCCTGCGCTCACACGGCTCCTGTGCAACACCGTGTCCCTGAGAGCCAATGAAGCTCCGGTCGTACCGGGCGGCCGAGAGTCCCGTCTGGCTGCAGGTGGGTGCAGGGCCGGTGCCCCCGGCGCTCCGTGCCACCCCGCTCAGGGGGGTGGGGCTCACTGTTGCTTTGCTGTGTGTGTGCGAGTCACTGTCCTGAACTGCTCTGTTGGGACTATGTGTGCCTCAGTTTCCCTGCGCTCTGCAGCGCTCTCTAGAGGAGACGTCCGGCCATGACACCGCGGCCACACACACTGCTTGTCTGTAGCCAATTGCTCAGGATGTCTTGTCACCGGAGCATGGGGCGAGATTAAGGCAGGTGACACCTCTGCCCCGGGAAGCTGGACAAGAGGAGGCTGCAGGACAGCTTGCTGGGTGCGGGGGCTTGGAACAGGAGGGGAGACGGGCTGGGGTCCCGGCTCCCCGAGATAGATTGTACAGCCTGTCCCAGTAACAAGTCTGGCTACACCGGCTGCCTGGGACATGACACCCCCCTGTGCTCCCTGCCAGCCGAGAGCCCCCCTAGCTGGGGCGGGCAGAGCCCAGAGGGAGCGTCGTGGTGTCCCAAGAGGGCGGGTTTAGCGGTGCGGTGCCCCCAGAGGGCGGGTTTAGCGGTGTCCCCGGAGGGCGGGTTTAGCGGTGTCCCCGGAGGGCGGGTTTAGCGGTGTGGTGTCCCCGGAGGGCGGGTTTAGCGGTGTCCCCAGAGGGCGGGTTTAGCGGAGTCCCCGGAGGGCGGGTTTAGCGGTGTCCCCGGAGGGCGGGTTTAGCGGTGTGGTGTCCCCGGAGGGCGGGTTTAGCGGTGTCCCCAGAGGGCGGGTTTAGCGGAGTCCCCAGAGGGCGGGTTTAGCGGTGTCCCCGGAGGGCGGGTTTAGCGGTGTCCCCAGAGGGCGGGTTTAGCGGTCCGGTGCCCCCAGAGGGCGGGTTTAGCGGTGTCCCCGGAGGGCGGGTTTAGCGGTGTCCCCAGAGGGCGGGTTTAGCGGTGCCCCCGGAGGGCGGGTTTAGCGGTGCGGTGTCCCCAGAGGGCGGGTTTCGCAGTGCGGTGCCCCCGGAGGGCGGGTTTAGCGGTGCCCCCGGAGGGCGGGTTTAGCGGTGCCCCCAGAGGGCGGGTTTAGCGGTGCGGTGTCCCCGGAGGGCGGGTTTAGCGGTGTCCCCAGAGGGCGGGTTTAGCGGTGCGGTGTCCCCAGAGGGCGGGTTTAGCGGTGTCCCCAGAGGGCGGGTTTAGCGGTGCGGTGTCCCCAGAGGGCGGGTTTAGCGGTGCGGTACCCCCAGAGGGCGGGTTTAGCGGTGCCCCCAGAGGGAGGGTTTAGCGGTGCGGTGCCCCCAGAGGGCGGGTTTAGCGGTGCGGTGTCCCCAGAGGGCGGGTTTAGCGGTGCCCCCAGAGGGCGGGTTTAGCGGTGCGGTGCCCCCAGAGGGCGGGTTTAGCGGTGCGGTATCCCCAGAGGGCGGGTTTAGCGGTGCGGTGTCCCCGGAGGGCGGGTTTAGCGGTGTCCCCGGAGGGGGAGTTTAGCGGTGCCCCCGGAGGGCGGGTTTAGCGGTGCCCCCAGAGGGCGGGTTTAGCGGTGCGGTGTCCCCAGAGGGCGGGTTTCGCGGTGCGGTGCCCCCGGAGGGCGGGTTTAGCGGTGCCCCCGGAGGGCGGGTTTAGCGGTGCCCCCAGAGGGCGGGTTTAGCGGTGTCCCCAGAGGGCGGGTTTAGCGGTGCGGTATCCCCGGAGAGCGGGTTTAGCGGTGCCCCCGGAGGGCGGGTTTAGCGGTGCGGTATCCCCAGAGGGCGAGTTTAGCGGTGTCCCCAGAGGGCGGGTTTAGCGGTGTCCCCAGAGGGCGGGTTTAGCGGTGCGGTGTCCCCAGAGGGCGGGTTTAGCGGTGTCCCCAGAGGGCGGGTTTAGCGGTGCGGTGTCCCCAGAGGGTGGGTTTAGTGGTGTCCCCGGAGGGCGGGTTTAGCGGTGCGGTGTCCCCAGAGGGTGGGTTTAGCGGTGTCCCCGGAGGGCGGGTTTAGCGGTGCGGTGTCGCCGGAGGGCGGGTTTAGCGGTGTCCCCAGAGGGCGGGTTTAGCGGTGCGGTGTCCCCAGAGCGCGGGTTTAGCGTCGCGGTGTCCCCAGAGGGCGGGTTTAGCGGTGCGGTGCCCTCAGAGGGCAGGTTTAGCGGTGTCCCCAGAGGGCGGGTTTAGCGGTGCGGTGTCCCCGGAGGGCGGGTTTAGCGGTGTCCCCAGAGGGCGGGTTTAGCGGTGCGGTGTCCCCGGAGGGCGGGTTTAGCGGTGTCCCCAGTGGGCGGGTTTAGCGGTGCCCCTGGAGGGCGGGTTTAGCGGTGTCCCCGGAGAGCGGGTTTAGCGGTGCCCCCGGAGGGCGGGTTTAGCGGTGCGGTGTCCCCAGAGGGCGAGTTTAGCGGTGTCCCCAGAGGGCGGGTTTAGCGGTGTCCCCGGAGGGCGGGTATAGCCGTGTCCCCAGAGGGCGGGTTTAGCGGAGCGGTGCCCCCAGAGGGCGGGTTTAGCGGTGTCCCCAGAGGGCGGGTTTAGCGGTGTCCCCAGAGGGCGGGTTTAGCGGTCCGGTGCCCCCAGAGGGCGGGTTTAGCGGTGTCCCCGGAGGGCGGGTTTAGCGGTGTCCCCAGAGGGCGGGTTTAGCGGTGCCCCCGGAGGGCGGGTTTAGCGGTGCGGTGTCCCCAGAGGGCGGGTTTCGCAGTGCGGTGCCCCCGGAGGGCGGGTTTAGCGGTGCCCCCGGAGGGCGGGTTTAGCGGTGCCCCCAGAGGGCGGGTTTAGCGGTGCGGTGTCCCCGGAGGGCGGGTTTAGCGGTGTCCCCAGAGGGCGGGTTTAGCGGTGCGGTGTCCCCAGAGGGCGGGTTTAGCGGTGTCCCCAGAGGGCGGGTTTAGCGGTGCGGTGTCCCCAGAGGGCGGGTTTAGCGGTGCGGTACCCCCAGAGGGCGGGTTTAGCGGTGCCCCCAGAGGGAGGGTTTAGCGGTGCGGTGCCCCCAGAGGGCGGGTTTAGCGGTGCGGTGTCCCCAGAGGGCGGGTTTAGCGGTGCCCCCAGAGGGCGGGTTTAGCGGTGCGGTGCCCCCAGAGGGCGGGTTTAGCGGTGCGGTATCCCCAGAGGGCGGGTTTAGCGGTGCGGTGTCCCCGGAGGGCGGGTTTAGCGGTGTCCCCGGAGGGGGAGTTTAGCGGTGCCCCCGGAGGGCGGGTTTAGCGGTGCCCCCAGAGGGCGGGTTTAGCGGTGCGGTGTCCCCAGAGGGCGGGTTTCGCGGTGCGGTGCCCCCGGAGGGCGGGTTTAGCGGTGCCCCCGGAGGGCGGGTTTAGCGGTGCCCCCAGAGGGCGGGTTTAGCGGTGTCCCCAGAGGGCGGGTTTAGCGGTGCGGTATCCCCGGAGAGCGGGTTTAGCGGTGCCCCCGGAGGGCGGGTTTAGCGGTGCGGTATCCCCAGAGGGCGAGTTTAGCGGTGTCCCCAGAGGGCGGGTTTAGCGGTGTCCCCAGAGGGCGGGTTTAGCGGTGCGGTGTCCCCAGAGGGCGTGTTTAGCGGTGTCCCCAGAGGGCGGGTTTAGCGGTGCGGTGTCCCCAGAGGGTGGGTTTAGTGGTGTCCCCGGAGGGCGGGTTTAGCGGTGCGGTGTCCCCAGAGGGTGGGTTTAGCGGTGTCCCCGGAGGGCGGGTTTAGCGGTGCGGTGTCGCCGGAGGGCGGGTTTAGCGGTGTCCCCAGAGGGCGGGTTTAGCGGTGCGGTGTCCCCAGAGCGCGGGTTTAGCGTCGCGGTGTCCCCAGAGGGCGGGTTTAGCGGTGCGGTGCCCTCAGAGGGCAGGTTTAGCGGTGTCCCCAGAGGGCGGGTTTAGCGGTGCGGTGTCCCCGGAGGGCGGGTTTAGCGGTGTCCCCAGAGGGCGGGTTTAGCGGTGCGGTGTCCCCGGAGGGCGGGTTTAGCGGTGTCCCCAGTGGGCGGGTTTAGCGGTGCCCCTGGAGGGCGGGTTTAGCGGTGTCCCCGGAGAGCGGGTTTAGCGGTGCCCCCGGAGGGCGGGTTTAGCGGTGCGGTGTCCCCAGAGGGCGAGTTTAGCGGTGTCCCCAGAGGGCGGGTTTAGCGGTGTCCCCGGAGGGCGGGTATAGCCGTGTCCCCAGAGGGCGGGTTTAGCGGAGCGGTGCCCCCAGAGGGCGGGTTTAGCGGTGTCCCCAGAGGGCGGGTTTAGCGGTGTCCCCAGAGGGCGGGTATAGCCGTGTCCCCGGAGGGCGAGTTTAGCGGTGTCCCCGGAGGGCGGGTTTAGCGGTGTCCCCAGAGGGCGGGTTTAGCGGTGCGGTGTCCCCGGAGGGCGGGTTTAGCGGTGCCCCCAGAGGGCGGGTTTAGCGGTGTCCCCAGAGGGCGGGTTTAGCGGTGTCCCCAGAGGGCGGGTATAGCCGTGTCCCCGGAGGGCGAGTTTAGCGGTGTCCCCGGAGGGTGGGTTTAGCGGTGTCCCCAGAGGGCGGGTTTAGCGGTGCGGTGCCCCCAGAGGGCGGGTTTAGCGGTGTCCCCAGACGGCGGGTTTAGCGGTGCGGTGCCCCCAGAGGGCGGGTTTAGCTGTGTCCCCAGAGGGCGGGTTTAGCGGTGCGGTGCCCCCAGAGGGCGGGTTTAGCGGTGTCCCCAGAGGACGGGATTAGCGGTGCAGTGCCCCCAGAGGGCGGGTTTAGCGGTGTCCCCAGACGGCGGTTTTAGCGGTGCGGAGTCCCCAGAGGGCGGGTTTAGCGGTGCGGTGTCCCCAGAGGGCGGGTTTAGCGGTGCCCCCAGAGGGCGGGTTTAGCGGTGCGGTGTCCCCAGAGGGCGGGTTTAGCGGTGTCCCCAGTGGGCGGGTTTAGCGGTGCTGTGTCCCCAGAGGGCGAGTTTAGCGGTGTCCCCAGAGGGCGGGTTTAGCGGTGTCCCCAGAGGGCGGGTTTAGCGGTGCTGTGTCCCCAGAGGGCGGGTTTAGCGGTGTCCCCAGAGGGCGGGTTTAGCGGTGTCCCCAGAGGGCGGGTTTAGCGGTGTCCCCAGAGGGAGGGTTTAGCGGTGCGGTGCCCCCAGAGGGCGGGTTTAGCGGTGCGGTGTCCCCAAAGGGCGGGTTTAGCGGTGCGGTGTCCCCAGAGGGCGGGTTTAGCGGTGTCCCCAGAGGGCGGGTTTAGCGGTGCGGTGCCCCCAGAGGGCGGGTTTAGCGGTGCGGTATCCGCAGAGGGCGGGTTTAGCGGTGCGGTATCCCCGGAGGGCGGGTTTAGCGGTGCGGTGTCCCCACAGGGCGGGTTTAGCGGTGCCCCCGGAGGGCGGGTTTAGCGGTGCCCCCGGAGGGCGGGTTTAGCGGTGCGGTGCCCCCAGAGGGCGGGTTTAGCGGTGCGGTGTCCCCAGAGGGCGGGTTTAGCGGTGTCCCCAGAGGGCGGGTTTAGCGGTGCGGTGCCCCCAGAGGGCGGGTTTAGCGGTGCGGTATCCCCAGAGGGCGGGTTTAGCGGTGCGGTATCCCCGGAGGGCGGGTTTAGCGGTGCGGTGTCCCCACAGGGCGGGTTTAGCGGTGCCCCCGGAGGGCGGGTTTAGCGGTGCCCCCGGAGGGCGGGTTTAGCGGTGCGGTGTCCCCAGAGGGCGGGTTTAGCGGTGCGGTGTCCCCAGAGGGCGGGTTTAGCGGTGCCCCCGGAGGGCGGGTTTAGCGGTGCGGTGTCCCCAGAGGGCGTGTTTAGCGGTGCCCCCAGAGGGCGGGTTTAGCGGTGCCCCAAGAGGGCGGGTTTAGCGGTGCCCCCAGAGGGCGGGTTTAGTGGTGCGGTGCCCCGAGAGGGCTGGTTTAGCGGTGTCCCCAGAGGGCGGGTTTAGCGGTGTCCCCAGAGGGCGGGTTTACCGGTGCGGTGCCCCCAGAGGGCGGGTTTAGCGGTGCCCCCAGAGGGCGTGTTTAGCGGTGCGGTGTCCCCAGAGGGCGGGTTTAGCGGTGTCCCCAGTGGGCGGGTTTAGCGGTGCGGTGTCCCCAGAGGGTGGGTTTAGCGGTGTCCCCGGAGGGCGGGTTTAGCGGTGTCCCCGGAGGGCGGGTTTAGCGGTGCGGTGTCCCCAGAGGGCGGGTTTAGCGGTGCGCTCTTGCCGGAGGGCGGGTTTAGCGGTGCGCTCTCGCCGGAGGGCGGATTTAGCGGTGCCCCCGGAGGGCGGGTTTAGCGGTGCGGTGCCCCCAGAGGGCGGGTTTAGCGGTGTCCCCAGAGGGCGGGCTTAGCGGTGTCCCCGGAGGGCGGGCTTAGCGGTGTCCCCGGAGGGCGGGTTTAGCGGTGTCCCCGGAGGGCGGCTTTAGCGGTGCGGTGTCCACAGAGGGCGGGTTTAGCGGTGTCCCCAGAGGGCGGGTTTAGCGGTGCGGTGCCCCCAGAGGGCGGGTTTAGCGGTGCGGTGTCCCCAGAGGGCGGGTTTAGCGGTGTCCCCAGAGGGCGGGTTTAGCGGTGCGGTGCCCCCAGAGGGCGGGTTTAGCGGTGTCCCCAGAGGGCGGGTTTAGCGGTGCGGTGTCCCCAGAGGGCGGGTTTAGCGGTGCAGTGTCCTCAGAGGGCAGGTTTAGCGGTGCGGTGCCCCCAGACTGCAGGTTTAGCGGTGCGGTGTCCCCAAAGGGCGGGTTTAGCGGTGTCCCCAGAGGGCGGGTTTAGCGGTGCGGTGCCCCCAGAGGGCGGGTTTATCGGTGCCCCCAGAGGGCGGGTTTAGCGGTGCGGTGCCCCCAGAGGGCGGTTTTAGCGGTGCCCCCAGAGGGCGGGTTTAGCGGTGTCCCCGGAAGGCGGGTTTAGCGGTGCGGTGTCCCCGGAGGGCAGGTTTAGCGGTGTCCCCAGAGGGCGGGTTTAGCGGTGCCCCCGGAGGGCGGGTTTAGCGGTGCCCCCAGAGGGCGGGTTTAGCGGTGCCCCCAGAGGGCGGGTTTAGCGGTGCGTTGCCCCCAGAGGGCGGGTTTAGCGGTGTCCCCAGAGGGCGGGTTTAGCGGTGCGGTGCCCCCAGAGGGCGGGTTTAGCGGTGTCCCCAGAGGGCGGGTTTAGCGGTGCAGTGCTCCCAGAGGGCGGGTTTAGCGGTGTCCCCAGAGGGCGGTTTTAGCGGTGCGGTGTCCCCAGAGGGCGGGTTTAGCGGTGCGTTGCCCCCAGAGGGCGGGTTTAGCGGTGCGTTGCCCCCAGAGGGCGGGTTTAGCGGTGTCCCCAGAGGGCGGGTTTAGCAGTGCGGTGCCCCCGGAGGGCGGGTTTAGCGGTGCCCCCAGAGGGCGGGTTTAGCGGTGCGGTGTCCCCAGAGGGCGGGTTTAGCGGTGTCCCCAGTGGGCGGATTTAGCGGTGCGGTGCCCCTAGAGGGCGGGTTTAGCGGTGTCCCGAGAGGGCGGGTTTAGCGGTGCTGTGTCCCCAGAGGGCGAGTTTAGCGGTGTCCCCAGAGGGCGTGTTTAGCGGTGCGGTGTCCCCAGAGGGAGGGTTTAGCGGTGCGGTGCCCCCAGAGGGCGGGTTTAGCGGTGCGGTGTCCGCAGAGGGCGGGTTTAGCGGTGCGGTGTCCCCAGAGGGCGGGTTTAGCGGAGTCCCCAGAGGGCGGGTTTAGCGGTGCGGTGTCCCCAGAGGGCGGGTTTAGCGGTGCGGTGCCCCCGAAGGGCGGGCTTAGCGGTGCGGTGCCCCCGGAGGGCGGGCTTAGCGGTGTCCCCAGAGGGCAGGTTTAGCGGTGCGGTGTCCCCAAAGGCCGGGTTTAGCGGTGCGGTGTCCCCAGAGGGTGGGTTTAGTGGTGTCCCCGAGGGCGGGTTTAGCGGTGTCCCCAGCGGGCGGGTTTAGCGGTGCGGTGTCTCCGGAGGGCGGGTTTAGCGGTGCGGTGCCCCCAGAGGGCGGGTAGCGGTGTCCCCGGAGGGCGGGTTTAGCGGTGTCCCCAGAGGGCGGGTTTAGCGGTGCGGTGTCCCCAGAGGGTGGGTTTAGCGGTGTCGCCGGAGGGCGGGTTTAGCGGTGCGGTGTCGCCGGAGGGCGGGTTTAGCGGCGTCCCCAGAGGGCGGGTTTAGCGGTGTCTCCAGAGGACGGGTTTAGCGGTGCGGTGTCCCCAGAGGGCGGGTTTAGCGGTGTCCCCAGAGGGCGGGTTTAGCGGTGCGGTGTCCCCAGAGGGCGGGTTTAGCGGTGTCCCCGGAGGGCGGGTTTAGCGGTGCGGTGCCCCCGGAGGGCGGGTTTAGCGGTGCGGTGTCCCCAGAGGGCGGGTTTAGCGGTGTCCCCAGAGGGCGGGTTTAGCGGTGCGGTGTCCCCAGAGGGCGGGTTTAGCGGTGTCCCCGGAGGGCGGGTTTAGCGGTGCGGTGCCCACGGAGGGCGGGTTTAGCGGTGCGGTGCCCCCGAAGGGCGGGCTTAGCGGTGCGGTATCCCCAGAGGGCGGGTTTAGCGGTGTCCCCAGAGGGCGGGTTTAGCGGTGTCCCCAGAGGGAGGGTTTAGCGGTGCGGTGCCCCCAGAGGGCGGGTTTAGCGGTGCGGTGTCCCCAGAGGGCGGGTTTAGCGGTGTCCCCAGAGGGCGGGTTTAGCGGTGTGGTGCCCCCAGAGGGCGGGTTTAGCGGTGCGGTATCCCCAGAGGGCGGGTTTAGCAGTGCGGTATCCCCAGAGGGCGGGTTTAGCGGTGCGGTGTCCCCGGAGGGCGGGTTTAGCGGTGCCCCCGGAGGGCGGGTTTAGCGGTGTCCCCAGAGGGCGGGTTTAGCGGTGCGGTGTCTCCAGAGGGCGGGTTTAGCGGTGCGGTGTCCCCAGAGGGCGTGTTTAGCGGTGCCCCCAGAGGGCGGGTTTAGCGGTGCCCCCAGAGGGCGGGTTTAGTGGTGCGGTGCCCCGAGAGGGCGGGTTTAGCGGTGTCCCCAGAGGGCGGGTTTAGCGGTGTCCCCAGAGGGCGGGTTTAGCGGTGCGGTGCCCCCAGAGGGCAGGTTTAGCGGTGCCCCCAGAGGGCGGGTTTAGCGGTGCCCCCAGAGGTCAGGTTTAGCGGTGCGGTGTCCCCAGAGGGCGGGTTTAGCGGTGTCCCCAGTGGGCGGGTTTAGCGGTGCGGTGTCCCCAGAGGGTGGGTTTAGCGGTGTCCCCGGAGGGCGGGTTTAGCGGTGTCCCCGGAGGGCGGGTTTAGCGGTGCGCTCTCGCCGGAGGGCGGGTTTCGCGGTGCGCTCTCGCCGGAGGGCGGGTTTAGCGGTGCGCTGTCGCCGGAGGGCGGGTTTAGCGGTGCGGTGTCCCCAGAGGGCGGGTTTAGCGGTGTCCCCAGAGGGCGGGTTTAGCGGAGCGGTGTCCCCAGAGGGCGGGTTTAGCGGTGTGGTGTCCCCAGAGGGCGGGCTTAGCGGTGTCCCCAGAGGGCGGGCTTAGCGGTGTCCCTGGAGGGCGGGTTTAGCGGTGTCCCCGGAGGGCGGGTTTAGCGGTGTCCCCGGAGGGCGGGTTTAGCGGTGCGGTGTCCACAGAGGGCGGGTTTAGCGGTGCGGTGCCCCCAGAGGGCGGGTTTAGCGGTGCGGTGTCCCCAGAGGGCGGGTTTAGCGGTGCGGTGCCCCCAGAGGGCGGGTTTAGCGGTGTCCCCAGAGGGCGGGTTTAGCGGTGTCCCCAGAGGGCGGGTTTAGCGGTGCGGTGTCCCCAGAGGGTGGGTTTAGCGGTGCAGTGTCCTCAGAGGGCAGGTTTAGCGGTGCGGTGCCCCCAGACTGCAGGTTTAGCGGTGCGGTGTCCCCAAAGGGCGGGTTTAGCGGTGTCCCCAGAGGGCGGGTTTAGCGGTGCGGTGTCCGCAGAGGGCGGGTTTAGCGGTGCGGTGTCCGCAGAGGGCGGGTTTAGCGGAGTCCCCAGAGGGCGGGTTTAGCGGTGCGGTGTCCCCAGAGGGCGGGTTTAGCGGTGCGGTGCCCACGGAGGGCGGGTTTAGCGGTGCGGTGCCCCCGAAGGGCGGGCTTAGCGGTGCGGTGCCCCCGGAGGGCGGGCTTAGTGGTGTCCCCGAGGGCGGGTTTAGCGGTGTCCCCAGCGGGCGGGTTTAGCGGTGCGGTGTCTCCGGAGGGCGGGTTTAGCGGTGCGGTGCCCCCAGAGGGCGGATAGCGGTGTCCCCGGAGGGCGGGTTTAGCGGTGTCCCCAGAGGGCGGGTTTAGCGGTGCGGTGTCCCCAGAGGGTGGGTTTAGCGGTGTCGCCGGAGGGCGGGTTTAGCGGTGCGGTGTCGCCGGAGGGCGGGTTTAGCGGCGTCCCCAGAGGGCGGGTTTAGCGGTGTCTCCAGAGGACGGGTTTAGCGGTGCGGTGTCCCCAGAGGGCGGGTTTAGCGGTGCGGTGTCCCCAGAGGGCGGGTTTAGCGGTGTCCCCAGAGGGCGGGTTTAGCGGTGCGGTGTCCCCAGAGGGCGGGTTTAGCGGTGTCCCCGGAGGGCGGGTTTAGCGGTGCGGTGCCCCCGGAGGGCGGGTTTAGCGTTGCGGTGTCCCCAGAGTGCGGGTTTAGCGGTGTCCCCAGAGGGCGGGTTTAGCGGTGCGGTGTCCCCAGAGGGCGGGTTTAGCGGTGTCCCCGGAGGGCGGGTTTAGCGGTGCGGTGCCCACGGAGGGCGGGTTTAGCGGTGCGGTGCCCCCGAAGGGCGGGCTTAGCGGTGCGGTGCCCCCGGAGGGCGGGCTTAGCGGTGTCCCCAGAGGGCAGGTTTAGCGGTGCGGTGTCCCCAAAGGCCGGGTTTAGCGGTGCGGTGTCCCCAGAGGGTGGGTTTAGTGGTGTCCCCGAGGGCGGGTTTAGCGGTGTCCCCAGCGGGCGGGTTTAGCGGTGCGGTGTCTCCGGAGGGCGGGTTTAGCGGTGCGGTGCCCCCAGAGGGCGGGTAGCGGTGTCCCCGGAGGGCGGGTTTAGCGGTGTCCCCAGAGGGCGGGTTTAGCGGTGCGGTGTCCCCAGAGGGTGGGTTTAGCGGTGTCGCCGGAGGGCGGGTTTAGCGGTGCGGTGTCGCCGGAGGGCGGGTTTAGCGGCGTCCCCAGAGGGCGGGTTTAGCGGTGTCTCCAGAGGACGGGTTTAGCGGTGCGGTGTCCCCAGAGGGCGGGTTTAGCGGTGCGGTGTCCCCAGAGGGCGGGTTTAGCGGTGTCCCCAGAGGGCGGGTTTAGCGGTGCGGTGTCCCCAGAGGGCGGGTTTAGCGGTGTCCCCGGAGGGCGGGTTTAGCGGTGCGGTGCCCCCGGAGGGCGGGTTTAGCGGTGCGGTGTCCCCAGAGGGCGGGTTTAGCGGTGCGGTGTCCCCAGAGGGCGGGTTTAGCGGTGCGGTGTCCCCAGAGGGCGGGTTTAGCGGTGTCCCCGGAGGGCGGGTTTAGCGGTGCGGTGTCCCAGAGGGCGGGTTTAGCGGTGTCCCCAGAGGGCGGGTTTAGCGGTGCGGTGCCCCCAGAGGGCGGGTTTAGCGGTGCGGTGCCCCCAGAGGTCGGGTATAGCGGTGCCCCCAGAGGGCGGGTTTAGCGGTGCGGTGTCCCCAGAGGGTGGGTTTAGCGGTGTCCCCGGAGGGCGGGTTTAGCGGTGCCCCCAGAGGTCGGGTTTAGCGGTGCCCCCAGAGGTCGGGTTTAGCGGTGTCCCCAGAGGGCGGGTTTAGCGGTGCGGTGTCCCCGGAGGGCGGGTTTAGCGGTGTCCCCGGAGGGCGGGTTTAGCGGTGCCCCCAGAGGTCGGGTTTAGCGGTGCCCCCAGAGGTCGGGTTTAGCGGTGCGGTGTCCCCAGAGGGCGGGTTTAGCGGTGTCCCCAGAGGGCGGGTTTAGCGGTGCGGTGTCCCCAGAGGGCGGGTTTAGCTGTGTCCCCAGAGGGCGGGTTTAGCGGTGCGGTGTCCCCAGAGGGCGGGTTTAGCGGTGTCCCCGGAGGTTGGGTTTAGCGGTGTCCCCGGAGGGCGGGTTTAGCGGTGCGGTGTCCCCAGAGGGCGGGTTTAGCGGTGTCCCCAGAGGGCGAGTTTAGCGGTGTCCCCGGAGGGCGGGTTTAGCGGTGCGGTGTCCCCAGAGGGCGGGTTTAGCGGTGTCCCCAGAGGGCGGGTTTAGCGGTGCGGTGTCCCCAGAGGGCGGGTTTAGCTGTGTCCCCAGAGGGCGGGTTTAGCGGTGCGGTGTCCCCAGAGGGCGGGTTTAGCGGTGTCCCCGGAGGTTGGGTTTAGCGGTGTCCCCGGAGGGCGGGTTTAGCGGTGCGGTGTCCCCAGAGGGCGGGTTTAGCGGTGTCCCCAGAGGGCGGGTTTAGCGGTGTCCCCGGAGGGCGGGTTTAGCGGTGTCCTCAGAGGGTGGGTTTAGCGGTGTGGTGTCCCCGGAGGGCGGGTTTAGCGGTGTCCCCAGAGGGCGGGTTTAGCGGTGCGGTGCCCCCAGAGGGCGGGTTTAGCGGTGTCCCCAGAGGGCGGGTTTAGCGGTGTCCCCGGAGGGCGGGTTTAGCGATGCGGTGCCCCCGGAGGGCGGGTTTAGCGGTGCGGTGTCCCCGGAGGGCGGGTTTAACGGTGCGGTGCCCCCGGAGGGCGGGTTTAGCGGTGCGGTGCCCCCGGAGGGCGGGTTTAGCGGTGCCCCCGGAGGGCGGGTTTAGCGGTGCCCCCGGAGGGCGGGTTTAGCGGTGCGGTGTCCCAGGAGGGCGGGTTTAGTGGTGCGGTATCCCCGGAGGGCGGGTTTAGCGGTGCGGTGTTCCCGGAGGGCGGGTTTAGCGGTGCGGTGTTCCCGGAGGGCGGGTTTAGCGGTGCGGTGCCCCCGGAGGGTGGGTTTAGCGGTGTCCCCGGAGGGCGGGTTTAGCGGTGCCCCCGGAGGGCGGGATTAGCGGTGCCCCCGGAGGGCGGGTTTAGCGGAGCGGTGTCCCCAGACGGCGGGTTTAGCGGTGCGGTGTCCCCAGAGGGCGGGTTTAGCTGTGTCCCCAGAGGGCGGCTTTAGCGGTTCGGTGTCCCCGGAGGGCGGGTTTAGCGGTGCGGTGCCCCCAGAGGGCAGGTTTAGCGGTGTCCCCGGAGGGTGGGTTTAGCGGTGTCCCCAGAGGGCGGGTTTAGCGGTGCGGTGTCCCCGGAGGGCGGGTTTAGCGGTGTCACCAGAGGGCGGGTTTAGCGGTGCGGTGCCCCCAGAGGGCGGGTTTAGCGGTGTCACCAGAGGGCGGGTTTAGCGGTGCGGTGCCCCCAGAGGGCGGGTTTAGCGGTGTCACCAGAGGGAGGGTTTAGCGGTGCGGTGCCCCCGGAGGGCGGGTTTAGCGGTGCGGTGCCCCCAGAGGGCGGGTTTAGCGGTGTCCCCAGAGGGCGGGTTTAGCGGTGTCCCCAGAGGGCGGGTTTAGCGGTGCCCCCGGAGGGCGGGTTTAGCGGTGCGGTGCCCCCGGAGGACGGGTTTAGCGGTGCCTCCGGAGGGCGGGTTTAGCGGTGTCCCCAGAGGGCGGGTTTAGCGGTGTCCCTGGAGGGTGGGTTTAGCGGTGCGGTGCCCCCGGAGGGCGGGTTTAGCGGTGTCCCCAGAGGGCGGGTTTAGCGGTGTCCCTGGAGGGCGGGTTTAGCGGTGCCCCCGCAGGGCGGGTTTAGCCTTGTCCCCGGAGGGCGGGTTTAGCGGTGCGGTGTCCCCGGAGGGCGGGTTTAGCGGTGTCCCCGGAGGGCGGGTTTAGCGGTGCGGTGTCCCCGGAGGGCGGGTTTAGCGGTGTCCCCGGAGGGCGGGTTTAGCGGTGCAGTGCCCCCGGATGGCGGGTTTAGCGGTGCGGTGCCCCCGGAGGGCGGGTTTAGCGGTGCGGTGTCCCCAGAGGGTGGGTTTAGCGGTGCCCCCGGAGGGCGGGTTTAGCGGTGCCCCCGGAGGGCGGGTTTAGCGGTGCGGTGCCCCCGGAGGGCGGGTTTAGCGGTGCGGTGCCCCCGGAGGGCGGGTTTAGCGGTGCGGTGCCCCCGGAGGGCGGGTTTAGCGGTGCCCCCGGAGGGCGGGTTTAGCGGTGCCCCCGGAGGGCGGGTTTAGCGGTGCGGTGTCCCAGGCGGGCGGGTTTAGCGGTGTCTCCGTAGGGCGGGTTTAGCGGTGCCCCCAGAGGGCGGGTTTAGCGGTGCGGTGTCTCCATAGGGTGGGTTTAGCGGTGTCCCTGGAGGGTGGGTTTAGCGGTGCAGTGCCCACGGAGGACGGGTTTAGCGGTGCCCCCGGAGGGCGGGTTTAGCGGTGCCCCCAGAGGGCGGGTTTAGCGGTGCGGTGTCTCCAGAGGGTGGGTTTAGCGGTGTCCCTGGAGGGTGGGTTTAGCGGTGCAGTGCCCACGGAGGACGGGTTTAGCGGTGCCCCCGGAGGGCGGGTTTAGCGGTGCGGTGTCGCTGGAGGGCGGGTTTAGCGGTGCCCCTGGAGGGCGGGTTTAGCGGTGCGGTGTCCCTGGAGGGCGGGTTTAGCATCGGGGTGCCCCGCTTGGCATAGGTCAGCAAGGTGTGGGCGCAGACCTGGGGGCTTGGGGAAGAGCAGAGGACAGGGGAGGGGCAATGGGCGTGATGGCAGTGGGGCTGCTGGAAGCAATTTACTTCCCTGGTTTGGGGTTCAGGGGCGAGGACCCAGACCCAGGATCATAGAACCACAGGGCTGGAGGAGACCTCAGGAGTCGTCAAGTCCAGCCCCCTGCTCCAGGCAGGACCAACCCAACTCAATCAACCCGGCCAGGGCTGTGTCCAGCCGAGACTTAAACACCTCTAGGGATGGAGACTCCACCCGCTCCCTAGGGAACCCAGCCCAGCGCTTCCCCACCCTCCTAGGGAAATAGTTTTTCCTAATATCCAACCTGGACCTCTCCCACCACAACTTGAGCCCATTGCTCCTTGTTCTGCATCTGTCACCACTGAGAACAGCCTCTCTCCATCCTCTTTGGAACCTCCCTTCAGGAAGTTGAAGGCTGCTCTCAAATCCCCCCTCACTCTTCGCTTCTGCAGCCTAAACAGACCCAAGTCCCTCGGCCTCTCCTCGTAGGTCATATGCTCCAGCCCCCGAATCATTTTGGTCGCCCTCCACTGGCCCCTCTCCAATGCTCTGCACCGGGTTCCTGTTGACCAGTGGGGGGGGAGCTTTCTAGGGGTTTGCAGCTGCCCAGGATCCTGTCCTGGGACACTTGCTGCGGGAGGCTCCAAGGTCACAAGAGCAGGCTCCTGGCCCTGGAGACGGGGGCCCCAAGCGCGGGACACTCACTCCATTTCCCTCCTTCAGTCCTTGGTGAATGCAGTCCAGTCCCAGCCCCTCCGTGCCCGGCCCAGGGCGGGGGACCGGCTACAGGGACCCACAGCCCCCCACGCCCCGGCCCCTCCGTGCCCGGCCCAGGGCGGGGGACCGGCTACAGGGACCCGCAGCCCCCCACGCCCCGGCCCCTCCGTGCCCGGCCCAGGGCGGGGGACCGGCTACAGGGACCCACAGCCCCCCACGCCCCGGCCCCTCCGTGCCCGGCCCAGGGCGGGGGACCGGCTACAGGGACCCACAGCCCCCCACGCCCCGGCCCCTCCGTGCCCGGCCCAGGGCGGGGGACCGGCTACAGGGACCCGCAGCCCCCCACGCCCCGGCCCCTCCGTGCCCGGCCCAGGGCGGGGAACCGGCTACAGGGACCCGCAGCCCCCCACGGCCCGGCCCCTCCGTGCCCGGCCCAGGGCGGGGAACCGGCTACAGGGACCCGCAGCCCCCCACGCCCCGGCCCCTCCGTGCCTGGCCCAGGGCGGGGAACCTGCAGCCCCATTCGTACAGACTGAAAAAGGCAACTCTGCTCCGGAACTTTCCCTGCGTTGGAAGTTGGAGGAGGAGCCCGACGGGATAGACTCTTGTCTGCAGAAGCTGATGGTCTGAAGAGCTCTCCCCACGCTCGCGCCTGTTTAGCGCCTGCAAAGGAAGGAGGCTCTCGCTGTACGACTGACAGTCGCCGTCACTCTCCCCACGCTCGCGCCTGTTTAGCGCCTGCAAAGGAAGGAGGCTCTCGCTGTACGACTGACAGTCGCCGTCACTCTCCCCACGCTCGCGCCTGTTTAGCGCCTGCAAAGGAAGGAGGCTCTCGCTGTACGACTGACAGTCGCCGTCACTCTCCCCACGCTCGCGCCTGTTTAGCGCCTGCAAAGGAAGGAGGCTCTCGCTGTACGACTGACAGTCGCCGTCACTCTCCCCTCGCTCGCGCCTGTTTAGCGCCTGCAAGGAGGTAGCGGAAAGGAAGGAGGCTCTCGCTGTACGACTGACAGTCGCCGTCACTCTCCCCTCGCTCGCGCCTGTTTAGCGCCTGCAAGGAGGTAGCGGAAAGGAAGGAGGCTCTAGCTGTACGACTGACAGTCGCCGTCACTCTCCCCTCGCTCGCGCCTGTTTAGCGCCTGCAAGGAGGTAGCGGAAAGGAAGGAGGCTCTCGCTGTACAACTGACAGTCGCCGTCACTCTCCCCTCGCTCGCGCCTGTTTAGCGCCTGCAAGGAGGTAGCGGAAAGGAAGGAGGCTCTCGCTGTACAACTGACAGTCGCCGTCACTCTCCCCTCGCTCGCGCCTGTTTAGCGCCTGCAAGGAGGTAGCGGAAAGGAAGGAGGCTCTCGCTGTACAACTGACAGTCGCCGTCACTCTCCCCTCGCTCGCGCCTGTTTAGCGCCTGCAAGGAGGTAGCGGAAAGGAAGGAGGCTCTCGCTGTACAACTGACAGTCGCCGTCACTCTCCCCTCGCTCGCGCCTGTTTAGCGCCTGCAAGGAGGTAGCGGAAAGGAAGGAGGCTCTCGCTGTACAACTGACAGTCGCCGTCACTCTCCCCTCGCTCGCGCCTGTTTAGCGCCTGCAAGGAGGTAGCGGAAAGGAAGGAGGCTCTCGCTGTACGACTGACAGTCGCCGTCACTCTCCCCTCGCTCACGCCTGTTTAGCGCCTGCAAGGAGGTAGCGGAAAGGAAGGAGGCTCTCGCTGTACAACTGACAGTCGCCGTCACTCTCCCCTCGCTCGCGCCTGTTTAGCGCCTGCAAGGAGGTAGCGGAAAGCCACTTCATTCCCCAATGGCGAGGGGACGTGTGTGGAACCTGGCTGCCAGCGCGAGGCTGTGACTGCCGAGCTGCGGGTCCAGCACCCTGACGGGGGTTGGCTCGGCCTGCCTGGGCAAGGTGGGCGGCTGCCACAGGGGGGCCCGACGGTGGGACAGCAGCTCCCGCCGCACAGCAACAGGCCTCCCACTGGCACCAGCCCCGCGCATGCTGCCATGACCCGAGTCCTGCCAAGGCCGGAGCCCCGCCTGGGCAGAGCAGTCCCCTCCCTGCGAGCTGAGGGACGGAGGCTGCCGGAGTCCCCGGCTGTCGGGCGCCTGCCCAGCCCCCGGCGTGGCCCCCCGGAGCCTCAGAGCTGCCTGTGCCCAGCAGGGCCCCTGCGCCGCCACCACCACACTCAGGACAACTTCGCACCGTTTATTGGGAGTTTTACAGACCGTGGGAGCTCGGGGGAACCTGGCGCCGCGGCTGAGGAAGGGCCACAGCACCCCCGAGTCGCTGGCTAGGGCGGGACAGGCCTGACCCTCCCAGCGCGGAGGCCGAGGGGCCCGGCTGGCTCTGTGCAAATGGGCAGGCTGCAGCCAGCAGCGATGTGCCAGTCTCTGCCCATGGTGGGGGAGAGGCCGAGCCCAGAGCAGCACCAGGGCTGTAGTGTAGGGGGGAGAGAGCAGCTGACTCCCCCGAAATGCCAGAGCCCAACTACACAAGGGGGGAGCGGCTGGCCCGGCCCAGGGCCTCAAGCCAGGCCCCACTGCCCCCAAGAACGGGAGACCCAGGGAGGGGAGGGCAGAGGCCAGCCCTGGGGAGCGGGAAGCAGGACAGCAGACACTGGCCCCTCCCAGCTACCCTGGAGGCCTTGAAAAGGGCTGGGGGCTTGGGTGTAGGGCAGGACAGGCTGCCCCCCGGCCTGGGGACGATGAGTGATCCCGGCTGCCCCACAGCTGCACAGGGAGCTGTACCCCTAGGGGCAGCCTTGGCTGGGGACTGAACTGCAGGGCAGGCTGCAGATGGGGGTGGGGGTCGCAGATGGGGGTGGGGGTCCCACCCTTCTCCAGCCCCCCAGTCACAGAACCCAGGGGGGCCCGGTCTGCGGGGCCCCTGTACCCAGGGGGGCCCGGTCTGCGGGGGCCCCTGTACCCAGGGGGGGCCCGGTCTGCGGGGGCCCCTGTACCCAGGGGGGGCCCGGTCTGCGGGGGCCCCTGTACCCAG
This sequence comes from Pelodiscus sinensis, assembly GCF_049634645.1. Lineage (NCBI taxonomy): Eukaryota > Metazoa > Chordata > Testudines > Trionychidae > Pelodiscus > Pelodiscus sinensis. The sequence goes on from NW_027465814.1 coordinate 162,777, forward strand.
GGGGGCCCATCTCCCTCGCCATCCCAGAGTTCAGGCCGCTCACGGCTCCTCCAGCCACGAGGGCTTCTCCGTGCCGGGCGCCTTGAGCTGCACGTGGAAGCGGCGCAGGGTCTGGGCGAGCTGCTGCTGGTTGCCGGCGAAGTAGGCGGAGACGGCGCCGTGGAACAGCAGCAGCTGCTTGTGCATCACCTTGATCTGCGGGGAGGCAGAGATCAGCCCGGCCCTGCGCCCCCAGCCTGCCCCCCAGCCCGACCCTGCGCCCCCAGCCTGCCCCCCAGCCCGGCCCTGCGCCCCCAGCCTGCCCCCCAGCCCGGCCCTGCGCCCCCCAGCCTGCCCCCCAGCCCGACCCTGTGCCCCCCAGCCCGGCCCTGCGCCCCCAGCCTGCCCCCCAGCCCGACCCTGTGCCCCCCAGCCCGACCCTGCGCCCCCCAGCCTGCCCCCCAGCCCGGCCCTGCGCCCCCAGCCTGCCCCCCAGCCCGGCCCTGCGCCCCCAGCCTGCCCCCCAGCCCAGCCCTGTGCCCCCCAGCCCGACCCTGCGCCCCCCAGCCTGCCCCCCAGCCCGGCCCTGCGCCCCCAGCCTGCCCCCCAGCCCGACCCTGTGCCCCCCAGCCCGACCCTGCGCCCCCAGCCTGCCCCCCAGCCCGGCCCTGCGCCCCCCAGCCCGGCCCTGTGACCCAGCCTGCCCCCCAGCCCAGCCCTGCGCCCCCAGCCTGCCCCCCAGCCCGACCCTGTGCCCCCCAGCCCGGCCCTGTGACCCAGCCTGCCCCCCAGCCCAGCCCTGCGCCCCCAGCCTGCCCCCCAGCCCGGCCCTGCGCCCCCCAGCCCGGCCCTGTGACCCAGCCTGCCCCCCAGCCCAGCCCTGCGCCCCCAGCCTGCCCCCCAGCCCGACCCTGTGCCCCCCAGCCCGGCCCTGTGACCCAGCCTGCCCCCCAGCCCAGCCCTGCGCCCCCAGCCTGCCCCCCAGCCCGACCCTGTGCCCCCCAGCCCGACCCTGCGCCCCCAGCCTGCCCCCCAGCCCGACCCTGTGCCCCCCAGCCCGGCCCTGCGCCCCCCAGCCTGCCCCCCAACCCGGCCCTGCGCCCCCAGCCTGCCCCCCAGCCCGACCCTGTGCCCCCCAGCCCGACCCTGCGCCTCCAGCCTGCCCCCCAGCCCGGCCCTGCGCCCCCAGCCTGCCCCCCAGCCCGACCCTGTGCCCCCCAGCCTGGCCCTGCGCCCCCAGCCTGCCCCCCAGCCCGACCCTGCGCCCCCAGCCTGCCCCCCAGCCCGACCCTGTGCCCCCCAGCCCGGCCCTGCGCCCCCCAGCCCGGCTCTGTGCCCCCCAGCCTGCCCCCCAGCCCGGCCCTGCGCCCCCCAGCCCGGCCCTGTGCCCCCCAGCCTGCCCCCCAGCCCGGCCCTGCGCCCCCCAGCCCGGCTCTGTGCCCCCCAGCCTGCCCCCCGGCCCGGCCCTGTGCCCCCCGGCCCGCCCCCCAGCCCAGCCCTGCGCCCCCAGCCTGCCCCCCAGCCCGACCCTGTGCCCCCCAGCGCGGCCCTGTGCCCCCCAGCCTGCCCCCCAGCCCAGCCCGACCCTGTGCCCCCCAGCCCAGCCCTGCGCCCCCAGCCTGCCCCCCAGCCCGACCCTGTGCCCCCCAGCGCGGCCCTGTGCCCCCCAGCCTGCCCCCCAGCCCAGCCCGACCCTGTGCCCCGCAGCCCAGCCCTGTGCCCCCAGCCTGCCCCCCAGCCCGGCCCTGTGCCCCCCAGCCCGACCCTGTGCCCCCCAGCCTGCCCCCAGTCCGGCCCTGTGCCCCCCAGACTGCCCCCCAGCCCGGCCCTGTGCCCCCCAGCCTGCCCCCCAGCCCTGTGCGCCCCAGCCTGGCCCTGTGCCCCCAGCCTGCGCCCCAGCCCGGCCCTGTGCCCCCCAGCCTGGCCCTGTGCCCCCCAGCCTGCGCCCCAGCCCGGCCCTGTGCCCCCCAGCCTGGCCCTGTGCCCCCCAGCCTGCGCCCCAGCCCGGCCCTGTGCCCCCCAGCCTGCCCCCCAGCCCGACCCTGCTCCCCCCAGCCCGGCCCTACGCCCCCAGCCCAGCCCTGTGCCCCCAGCCTGCCTCCCAGCCCGACCCTGTGCCCCCCAGCCTAGCCCTGCGCCCCCAGCCTGCCCCCCAGCCCGACCCTCTGCCCCCTAGCCCAACCCTATGCCCCCAGCCTGCCCCCCAGCCCGACCCTGTGCCCCGCAGCCTGCCCCCAACCCGGCCCTGTGCCCCCCAGCCTACCCACCAGCCCAGCCCTATGCCCCCAGCCCGACCCTCTGCCCCCCAGCCCAACCCTATGCCCCCAGCCTGCACCCCAGCCCGACCCTGTGCCCCCCAGCCTACCCACCAGCCCAGCCCTATGCCCCCAGCCCGACCCTGTGCCCCCCAGCCCAGCCCAGCCCTGCGCCCCCAGCCTGCCCCCCAGCCCGACCCTGTGCCCCCCAGCCCAGCCCTGTGACCCAGCCTGCCCCCCAGCCCGGCCCTGCGCCCCCCAGCCCGGCCCTGTGCCCCCCAGCCTGCCCCCCAGCCCGGCCCTGCGCCCCCCAGCCCGGCCCTGTGCCCCCCAGCCCGGCCCTGTGCCCCCCAGCCCTGCCCTGTGCCCCCCGGCCCGGCCCCCAGCCCAGCCCTGTGCCCCCAGCCTGCGCCCCAGCCCGGCCCTGTGCCCCCCATCCTGCGCCCCAGACCAGGCCCCCAGTCTGCTCCTGAATGACACCCAAGCATGTTCCCCAATGGCCCCCCAGAACCTCCCAACCCCCAACAATCCATCCCCCCCTCCCATGCTGGCACATCCCCCACCAACCCCCAGCAACCCAGCCCCCTCCCGCCTGGCACATCCCCCGCCAGCCCCCCAACACCCGCCAGCTCCCAGCAACCCAGCCCCCCTGCCAGCCCCCAACACCCGCCAGCTCCCAGCAACCCAGCCCCCCCGCCAGCCCCCAACACCCGCCAGCTCCCAGCAACCCAGCCCCCCCGCCAGCCCCCAACACCCGCCAACTCCCAGCAACCCAGCCCCCCCGCCAGCCCCCAACACCCGCCAGCTCCCAACAACCCAGCCCCCCCGCCAGCCCCCAACACCCGCCAACTCCCAGCAACCCAGCCCCCCCGCCAGCCCCCCAACACCCGCCAGCTCCCAACAACCCAGCCCCCCCGCCAGCCCCCCAACACCCGCCAGCTCCCAGCAATCCAGCCCCCCCGCCAACCCCCAGCAACCCAGCCCCCTCCCGCCTGGCACATCCCCCGCCAGCCCCCCAACATCCGCAGGCCCCCAGCAACCCAGCCCCCCGCCAGCCCGGCCCTGCCTCCGCATGGGAAGAGGCTGCTGCACCCCCAGCCGCAGCCCAGGGCCCCACCTTGTTCTCCTCCAGGAACTTGAGCTTGACGGCGACGTCGGCGCGGAGCCGCTCGTACTTCTCCCGGTGGCTCTGGAAGTGGCTCTGGGCGGCGTCCAGGCGGCTCAGGGTGCTGGCGTCCCGCGGGCCCAGGCTCAGCTCCTCCAGGTCCGTGCGGTAGGCGTCGTACTCCAGCCTGCAGGGGGCACGGTCAGAGCCCCGCCCCCGCCGGTCCCCAGCCCCGCCCCACTCTGCCAGCCCCGCCCCCCCTCTGCCAGCCCCGCCCTCGCCCCTGCCAGCCCCGCCCCGCCCCCCACTCTGCCAGCCCCGCCCCCCACTCTGCCAGCCCCGCCCTCGCCCCTGACAGGCTCTGCCAGCCCCACCCCCGCCCTCCTCTGCCAGCCCCGCCCTCGCCCCTGCCAGGCTCTGCCAGCCCCACCCCCGCCCTCCTCTGCCAGCCCCGCCCTCGCCCCTGCCAGGCTCTGCCAGCCCCGCCCTCGCCCCTGCCAGGCTCTGCCAGCCCCACCCCCGCCCCCCCCTCTGCCAGCCCCGCCCCGCCCCCCTGTGCCAGGCTCTGCCACCCCCGCCCTCCTCTGCCAGCCCCGCCCTCGCCCCTGCCAGGCTCTGCCAGCCCCACCCCCGCCCCCCCCTCTGCCAGCCCCGCCCCCCGCTCTGCCAGCCCCACCCCCGCCCTCCTCTGCCAGCCCCGCCCTCGCCCCTGCCAGGCTCTGCCAGCCCCACCCCCGCCCCCCCCTCTGCCAGCCCCGCCCCGCCCCCCTGTGCCAGGCTCTGCCAGCCCCGCCCCCCTGTGCCAGGCTCTGCCAGCCCCGCCCCACCCCCCCTGCCAGCCCCGCCCCCCTGTGCCAGGCTCTGCCAGCCCCGCCCCACCCCCCCCTCTGCCAGCCCCACCCCCGCCCTCCTCTGCCAGCCCAGCCCAGCCCAGCCCAGTCCAACCCCGCCCCGCCCCCGCTCTGCTGGTCGTATCCACAGACACGTTTCATTGGGTCAAAGGCAGAACCTGCCCCCACAGCTGGGAATGCGACTTCTGGGCTAGCGGTTATGACATGGAGGATGCGGGGGAGGGGCGCCGGGCAGGTCCGTGTGGGGGAGGGGCACCAGGCGCCGGGCAGGTCCGTGTGGGGGAGGGGCACCAGGCGCCGGGCAGGTCCGTGTGGGGGAGGGGCGCCAGGCGCCGGGCAGGTCCGTGCGGGGGAGGGGCACCAGGCTCTGGGCACATCTGTGGTGGGAGGGGGCCGGGGGCTGGCCAAGCAGGGTGCCGCGTTCCTGGGGGTTCCGGGGAGCAGGCGGGTCCCGGGGCACACACTGGGGGGGGCTGGCCAAGCAGGGTGCCGCGTTCCTGGGGGTTCGGGGGAGCAGGCGGGTCCCGGGGCACACACTGGGGGGGCTGGCCGGGCCGGGTGCCGCGTTCCTGGGAGTTCGGGGGAGCAGGCGGGTCCCGGGGCACACACTGGGAGGGGCTGGCCCGGCCGGGTGCCGCGTTCCTGGGGGTTCGGGGGAGCAGGCGGGTCCCGGGGCACACACTGGGGGGGGCCTGGCCGGGTGCCGCGTTCCTGGGGGTTCGGGGGAGCAGGCGGGTCCCGGGGCACACACTGGGGGGGGGGGCTGGCCGGGTGCCGCGTTCCTGAGGGTTCGGGGGAGCAGGCGGGTCCCAGGGCACACACCGGGGGGGGCTGGCCCGGCCGGGTGCCGCGTTCCTGGGGGTTCAGGGGAGCAGGCGGGTCCCGGGGCACACACTGGGGGGGGCTGGCCCGGCCGGGTGCCACGTTCCTGGGGGTTCGGGGAAGCAGGCGGGTCCCGGGGCACACACTGGGAGGGGCTGGCCCGGCCGGGTGCCGCGTTCCTGGGGGTTCGGGGGAGCAGGCGGGTCCCAGGGCACACACTGGGGGGGGCTGGCCCGGCCGGGTGCCGCGTTCCTGGGGGTTCGGGGGAGCAGGCGGGTCCCGGGGCACACACTGGGAGGGGCTGGCCCGGCCGGGTGCCGCGTTCCTGGGGGTTCGGGGGAGCAGGCGGGTCCCGGGGCACACACTGGGGGGGGCTGGCCGGGCCGGGTGCCGCGTTCCTGGGGGTTCGGGGGAGCAGGCGGGCCCCGGGGCACACACTGGGGGGGGCTGGCCCGGCCGGGTGCTGCGTTCCTGGGGGTTCGGGGGAGCAGGCGGGTCCCGGGGCACACACTGGGAGGGGCTGGCCCGGCCGGGTGCCGCGTTCCTGGGGGTTCGGGGGAGCAGGCGGGCCCCGGGGCACACACTGGGGGGGGCTGGCCCGGCCGGGTGCTGCGTTCCTGGGGGTTCAGGGGAGCAGGCGGGTCCCGGGGCACACACTGGGAGGGGCTGGCCCGGCCGGGTGCCGCGTTCCTGGGGGTTCGGGGGAGCAGGCGGGTCCCAGGGCACACACTGGGGGGGGCTGGCCGGGCCGGGTGCTGCGTTCCTGGGGGTTCAGGGGAGCAGGCGGGTCCCGGGGCACACACTGGGAGGGGCTGGCCCGGCCGGGTGCCGCGTTCCTGGGGGTTCGGGGGGAGCAGGCGGGTCCCGGGGCACACACTGGGAGGGGCTGGCCCGGCCGGGTGCCGCGTTCCTGGGGGTTTCGGGGGAGCAGGCAGGTCCCGGGGCACACACTGGGAGGGGCTGGCCCGGCCGGGTGCCGCGTTCCTGGGGGTTCGGGGGAGCAGGCGGGCCCCGGGGCACACACTGGGGGGGGCTGGCCCGGCCGGGTGCCGCGTTCCTGGGGGTTCGGGGGGAGCAGGCAGGTCCCGGGGGCACACACTGGGAGGGGCTGGCCCGGCCGGGTGCCGCGTTCCTGGGGGTTCGGGGGGAGCAGGCGGGCCCCGGGGCACACACTGGGGGGGGCTGGCCCGGCCGGGTGCCGCGTTCCTGGGGGTTCGGGGGAGCAGGCGGGTCCCAGGGCACACACTGGGGGGGGCTGGCCGGGCCGGGTGCCGCGTTCCTGGGGGTTCAGGGGAGCAGGCGGGGTCCCGGGGCACACACTGGGAGGGGCTGGCCCGGCCGGGTGCCGCGTTCCTGGGGGTTCGGGGGAGCAGGCGGGGTCCCAGGGCACACACTGGGAGGGGCTGGCCCGGCCGGGTGCCGCGTTCCTGGGGGTTCGGGGGAGCAGGCGGGTCCCGGGGCACACACTGGGGGGGGCCTGGCCGGGTGCCGCGTTCCTGGGGGTTCAGGGGAGCAGGCGGGTCCCGGGGCACACACTGGGGGGGGCTGGCCGGGCCGGGTGCCGCGTTCCTGGGGGTTCAGGGGAGCAGGCGGGTCCCGGGGCACACACTGGGGGGGGCTGGCTGGGCCGGGTGCCGCGTTCCTGTGGGTTCGGGGGAGCAGGCGGGTCCCGGGGCACACACTGGGGGGGGCTGGCCGGGCCGGGTGCCGCGTTCCTGGGGGTTCGGGGGAGCAGGCGGGTCCCGGGGCACACACTGGGGGGGGCTGGCCGGGCCGGGTGCCGCGTTCCTGTGGGTTCGGGGGAGCAGGCGGGTCCCGGGGCACACCCAGCGGGGGGCTGGCCAAGCAGGGTGCCGCGTTCCTGGGGGTTCGGGGGAGCAGGCGGGTCCCGGGGCACACACTGGGGGGGGGGCTGGCCCGGCCGGGTGCCGCGTTCCTGGGGGTTCGGGGGAGCAGGCGGGTCCCAGGGCACACACTGGGGGGGGCTGGCCGGGCCGGGTGCCGCGTTCCTGGGGGTTCAGGGGAGCAGGCGGGTCCCGGGGCACACACTGGGAGGGGCTGGCCCGGCCGGGTGCCGCGTTCCTGGGGGTTCGGGGGAGCAGGCGGGTCCCGGGGCACACACTGGGGGGGGCTGGCCCGGCCGGGTGCCGCGTTCCTGGGGGTTCGGGGGAGCAGGCGGGTCCCGGGGCACACACTAGGGGGGGCTGGCCGGGCGGGGTGCCGCGTTCCTGAGGGTTCGGGGGAGCAGGCGGGTCCCGGGGCACACACTGGGGGGGGGCTGGCCGGGCCGGGTGCCGCGTTCCTGTGGGTTCGGGGGAGCAGGCGGGTCCCGGGGCACACACTGGGGGGGGGGCTGGCCTGGCCGGGTGCCGCGTTCCTGGGGGTTCGGGGGAGCAGGCGGGTCCCGGGACACACACTGGGGGGGGCTGGCCTGGCCGGGTGCCGCGTTCCTGGGGGTTCGGGGGGAGCAGGCGGGTCCCGGGGCACACACTGGGGGGGCCTGGCCGGGTGCCGCGTTCCTGGGAGTTCGGGGGGAGCAGGCGGGTCCCGGGGCACACACTGGGGGGGGCTGGCCGGGCCGGGTGCCGCGTTCCTGGGGGTTCGGGGGAGCAGGCGGGCCCCGGGGCACACACTGGGGGGGGCTGGCCGGGCCGGGTGCCGCATTCCTGGGGGTTCGGGGGAGCAGGCGGGTCCCGGGGCACACACTGGGGGGGGCTGGCCGGGCCAGGTGCCGCGTTCCTGGGGGTTCGGGGGGAGCAGGCGGGTCCCAGGGCACACACTGGGGGGGGCTGGCCTGGCGTTGCGTTCCTGAGGGTTCGGGGGAGCAGGCGGGTCCCGGGGCACACCCAGCGGGGGGCTGGCCTGGCCGGGTGCCGCGTTCCTGGGAGTTCGGGGGAGCAGGCGGGTCCCGGGGCACACACTGGGGGGGGGCTGGCCCGGCCGGGTGCCGCGTTCCTGGGGGTTCGGGGGAGCAGGCGGGTCCCGGGGCACACACTGGGGGGGGCTGGCCGGGCCGGGTACCGCGTTCCTGGGGGTTTCGGGGGAGCAGGCGGGCCCTGGGGCACACACTGGGGGGGGCTGGCCGGGCCGGGTGCCGCGTTCCTGGGGGTTCGGGGGAGCAGGCGGGCCCTGGGGCACACACTGGGGGGGGCTGGCCGGGCCGGGTGCCGCGTTCCTGGGGGTTCGGGGGAGCAGGCGGGTCCCGGGGCACACACTGGGGGGGGGGGCTGGCCGGGTGCCGTATTCCTGGGGGTTCGGGGGAGCAGGCGGGTCCCGGGGCACACACTGGGGGCGGCTGGCCCGGCCGGGTGCCGCGTTCCTGGGGGTTCGGGGGAGCAGGCGGGCCCTGGGGCACACACTCGGGGGGGGGGCTGCCCGGGTGCCGCGTTCCTGGGGGTTCGGGGGAGCAGGCGGGTCCCGGGGCACACACTGGGGGGGGGGCTGGCCGGGTGCCGTATTCCTGGGGGTTCGGGGGAGCAGGCGGGTCCCGGGGCACACACTGGGGGCGGCTGGCCCGGCCGGGTGCCGCGTTCCTGGGGGTTCGGGGGAGCAGGCGGGCCCTGGGGCACACACTCGGGGGGGGGCTGCCCGGGTGCCGCGTTCCTGGGGGTTCAGGGGAGCAGGCGGGTCCCGGGGCACACACTGGGGGGGGCTGGCCGGGCCGGGTGCCACGTTCCTGGGGGTTCGGGGGAGCAGGCGGGCCCTGGGGCACACACTGGGGGGGGGCTGGCCGGGCCGGGTGCCGCGTTCCTGGGGGTTCGGGGGAGCAGGCGGGTCCCGGGGCACACACTGGGGGGGGGGGCTGGCCGGGTGCCGCGTTCCTGGGGGTTCGGGGGAGCAGGCGGGTCCCGGGGCACACACTGGGAGGGGCTGGCCCGGCCGGGTGCCGCGTTCCTGGGGGTTCGGGGGAGCAGGCGGGTCCCGGGGCACACACTGGGGGGGGCTGGCCCGGCCAGGTGCCGCGTTCCTGGGGGTTCAGGGGAGCAGGCGGGTCCCGGGGCACACACTGGGGGGGGCTGGCCGGGCCGGGTGCCGCGTTCCTGGGGGTTCGGGGGAGCAGGCGGGTCCCGGGGCACACACTGGGGGGGGCTGGCCGGGCCAGGTGCCGCGTTCCTGGGGGTTCGGGGGAGCAGGCGGGTCCCGGGGCACACACTGGGGGGGGGGGCTGGCCGGGTGCCGCGTTCCTGGGGGTTCGGGGGAGCAGGTGGGTCCCGGGGCACACACTGGGGGGGGCTGGCCGGGCCGGGTGCCGCGTTCCTGGGGGTTCGGGGGGGGCAGGCGGGTCCCGGGGCACACACTGGGGGGGGCTGGCCCGGCCGGGTGCCGCGTTCCTGAGGGTTCGGGGGGGCAGGCGGGTCCCGGGGCACACCCAGCGGGGGGCTGGCCGGGCCGGGTGCCGCGTTCCTGGGGGTTCGGGGGAGCAGGCGGGTCCCGGGGCACACACTGGGGGGGGCTGGCCGGGCCGGGTGCCGCGTTCCTGGGGGTTCGGGGGAGCAGGTGGGTCCCGGGGCACACACTGGGGGGGGCTGGCTCGGCCGGGTGCCGCGTTCCTGGGGGTTCGGGGGAGCAGGTGGGTCCCGGGGCACACACTGGGGGGGGGCTGGCCTGGCCGGGTGCCGCGACGGCCAAGCGAGGTGCCCAGGAGCAGGTGCACTGCTGGCTCTGACGGGGCAGCTCGTGCGTCTGTGCGGGAAGGACGGGCCAGGGGCTCGGGTTGTTTTACGTTTTCTGCCGGGCGGTTGCTCAGTGTGGCGGGGCAGCGGCCCCCAGTGTCCCAAGGGGCAGCGGAGGAGCACCCCACGGCCCTGCCTGGGAATTCCCGCCCTGGTGCTACAGGGCGCCTGGCTAGAAAGGGCAGAGACTGCGTGGGGGGCACAGGACCAGCCCGTCGGGGGGGCCAGCCCCCAGGAGAAGGTTGTAACAGTATCATGAGGGAGCCTCCCGAGAATCGGAGTGTCACAGGCCCCTAGAACTGGCAGGCACCTCAGGAGCCATCGAGTCCAGTCCCCTGCCCCCCGGCAGGGCCCAGCCTTGTCTCCCGTCGCTGGCAGGCGTCTGTGCAACCTGCCCTGGAGATCCCAGGGAGGGGGATTCCACAGCCCCCAGGCACCGGTATCCCAGTGTGTCAGCCCCGGACAGGCGGGACGTTTTCCCTCATGTCCAACCTCAGCCCCCCTTGCTGCAGGCTAAGCCCCTGGCTGCTTGGCCTGTCCTCGGAGGCCAAGCGGAACAATTCTCCCCTCCTCCCTGACACCCTTTTAGGTACCTGAAAACCTGGCACCCGCCTTTCCCAACTAAACAGCCCAGTTCTTCCAGCCTGCCCTCAGCTCCCGTGCTCTAGACCTTCAGGAATTTGTGTTGCTCTTCTCTGGACCCTCCAATTTCTCCACATCTGTCTGGAATTGTGGTGCCCAGACAAGAAGGTGGGGACTGAGGCATGTAAGGTGACGGTCTCTCACCCATGTCCCTCTCGGCCTGGCCTTCCTTCTACTCAGAAACCTTGGATTTTAGTTTCTAAAGCGCTGGCCCAGCGAGCTCCTTGGAGTGAGATCCAAGGTGTAAATTGTCCTGGGGACTGAGGCTGATCCTTTGGGACTGGGAGAACCTGTTGGGAGGTGGGGGGATGGGTTATAACCTCTCCCCTGTGTAAGGGGGGCTGGGGGGGCACAGGGAGCACTGGGGTGTGTGAGGGAGGTGGGGGATGGGTTATAACCTCTCCCCTGTGTAAGGGGGGGCTGGGTGGGGCTCAGGGAGTGGTGGGAGGATGGGTTATAAGCTCTCCCCTGTGTAAGGGGGGGCTGGGGGGCAGAGGGAGCACTGGGGTGTGTGAAGGGAGGTGGGGGGATGGGTTATAACCTCTCCCCTGTGTAAGGGGGGGCTGGGTGGGGCCCAGGGAGTGGTGGGAGGATGGGTTATAACCTCTCCCCTGTGTAAGGGGGGGGCTGGGGGGCACAGGGAGCACTGGGGTGTCTAAGGGGAGGTGGGGGATGGGTTATAACCTCTCCCCTGTGTGAGGGGGAACTGGGGGGCACAGGGAGCACTGGGGTGTCTGAGGGGAGGTGGGGGGATGGGTTATAACCTCTCCCCTGTGTAAGGGGGGGCTTGGGGGGCAGAGGGAGCACTGGGGTGCGTGAGGGAGGTGGGGGATGGGTTATAAGCTCTCCCCTGTGTAAGGGGGGGCTGGGTGGGGCCCAGGGAGTGGTGAGGGGATGGGTTATAAGCTCTCCCCTGTGTAAAGGGGGGCTGGGGGGCACAGGGAGCACTGGGGGTCTGGGGAGAGGTGGGGGATGGGTTATAACCTCTCCCCTGTGTGAGGGGGGTCTGGGTGGGGCCCGGGGAGTGGTGGGGGGATGGGTTATAACCTCTCCCCTGTGTGAGGGGGGTCTGGGGGGGGCCCGGGGAGTGGTGGGGGGATGGGTTATAACCTCTCCCCTGTGTGAGTGGGGTCTGGGGGGGGCCCGGGGAGTGGTGGGGGGATGGGTTATAACCTCTCCCCTGTGTGAGGGGGGTCTGGGTGGGGCCCCGGGGAGTGGTGGTGGGGGGGATGGGTTATAACCTCTCCCCTGTGTGAGTGGGGTCTGGGGGGGGCCCGGGGAGTGGTGGGGGGATGGGTTATAACCTCTCCCCTGTGTGAGGGGGTCTGGGGGGGGGCCCGGGGAGCGCTGGAGGGATTTGCTTGTGAGGCTCCGTGCTGGCCGGGGGCAGCGGACGAGCTCTGGCCGGTGCCGCACAGGGAGGACCCAGGCTGGGGTCGTACCCTCTCGGCGGGGCCCACCCCAGTGCCCTCTCTAGGACGCGCTGGGCCCGACGCCCGGCAGCCCAGGCCCGTGGCCCGCCCTTCGCTGGCCGTGTGCCCGCCCGCTCCCCTCACCTGGCCGCCTCGTACTGCTTGACCGTCAGGAGCGTGTCCTCCATGGTCTTGTTCACCAGCGTGTTGATGCTGGAGACGAAGAAGTTGACGGCCCCAAGCAGGGTCTCTCCGTTCTTACACAGCAGCTTCTGCATCTCCGCGTTGCAGCCGAACTCCTCCTGGGGGGCAGGCAGGGGCAGGTCCAGCCACGGCTCGGGCCAGGGCCGGGAGAGGTGGAGACTGAACTTGTCGAGCACTCGATACGAGTTTCATCCAATACTCGATTAATCGATAGGCAGCCTGGCCCCCTTCGCCCCCCTCCCCAGAGCCAGCCGGCCCTCGCCCCCTTCGCCCCCCTCCCCGGAGCCAGCCGGCCCTCGCCCCCTTCGCCCCCCTCCCCAGAGCCAGCCGGCCCTCGCCCCCTTCGCCCCCCTCCCCAGAGCCAACCGGCCCTCGCCCCCTTCGCCCCCCTCCCCGGAGCCAGCCGGCCCTCGCCCCCTTCGCCCCCCTCCCCAGAGCCAGCCGGCCCTCGCCCCCTTCGCCCCCCTCCCCGGAGCCAGCCGGCCCTCGCCTCCTTCGCCCCCCTCCCCGGAGCCAGCCGGCCCTCGCCTCCTTCGCCCCCCTCCCCGGAGCCAACCGGCCCTCGCCCCCTTCTCCCCCCTCCCCGGAGCCAACCGGCCCTCGCCCCCTTCGCCCCCCTCCCCGGAGCCAGCCGGCCCTCGCCCCCTTCTCCCCCCTCCCCAGAGCCAACCGGCCCTCGCCCCCCCGTACCGCTCCCCGGAGCCAGCCGGCCCTCGCCCCCTTCGCCCCCCTCCCCGGAGCCAGCCGGCCCTCGCCCCCTTCGCCCCCCTCCCCGGAGCCAGCCGGCCCTCGCCCCCTTCTCCCCCCTCCCCGGAGCCAACCGGCCCTCGCCCCCTTCTCCCCCCTCCCCGGAGCCAACCGGCCCTCGCCCCCCCGTACCGCTCCCCAGAGCCAACCGGCCCTCGCCCCCTTCTCCCCCCTCCCCAGAGCCAACCGGCCCTCGCCCCCTTCTCCCCCCTCCCCAGAGCCAACCGGCCCTCGCCCCCTTCTCCCCCCTCCCCGGAGCCAGCCGGCCCTCGCCCCCTTCTCCCCCCTCCCCGGAGCCAGCCGGCCCTCGCCCCCTTCGCCCCCCTCCCCGGAGCCAGCCGGCCCTCGCCCCCTTCGCCCCCCTCCCCGGAGCCAGCCGGCCCTCGCCCCCTTCTCTCCCCTCCCCGGAGCCAGCCGGCCCTCGCCCCCTTCGCCCCCCTCCCCGGAGCCAGCCGGCCCTCGCCCCCTTCGCCCCCCTCCCCGGAGCCAACCGGCCCTCGCCCCCCCGTACCGCTCCCCAGAGCCAACCGGCCCTCGCCCCCTTCTCCCCCCTCCCCAGAGCCAACCGGCCCTCGCCCCCTTCGCCCCCCTCCCCGGAGCCAGCCGGCCCTCGCCCCCTTCTCCCCCCTCCCCGGAGCCAACCGGCCCTCGCCCCCTTCTCCCCCCTCCCCAGAGCCAACCGGCCCTCGCCCCCTTCTCCCCCCTCCCCGGAGCCAACCGGCCCTCGCCCCCTTCTCCCCCCTCCCCAGAGCCAACCGGCCCTCGCACCCCCGTACTGCTCCCCAGAGCCAACCGGCCCTCGCCCCCTTCTCCCCCCTCCCCAGAGCCAACCGGCCCTCGCCCCCTTCTCCCCCCTCCCCAGAGCCATCAGTGCCTCGCCCTGTCCCCCTCCCCAGAGCCAACCGGCCCTCGCCCCCTTTTCCCCCCTCCCCGGAACCAGCCGGCCCTTGTCCCCTCCTCCTCGCCCCACAACCATCTGGCCCTGGACCCCTGCCCCTCCCCACCACGCCGGCGGCCCTGGCCGGGCCCATACCTGCAGCTCGGGGGATTTCTGGCTCAGGTCGGAGAAGGTGTCACCCAGGGCGTGCTGGGTCTGCACCAGGCTGTAGAAGTGGTGGGCAAGGGCCCGGGCCAGTTGCAGGACGCACTCGTACTTGCGCTTGGTGTCGCGCAGCAGGTCGATCTGCGTCTCCAGCTCCAGGTCCACAGTGCGGGAGCCCCGGCCAAAGCGCTCGGCCAGCAGCTGCTTGGTGCACTGCGGGGGCGAGAGCCCCCGGCCCCGAGCACGAGCCCCCACTGAGCATGTAGGAGGGTATTTGTACCCCGCACCCCGCCCCACGGGACAGCCCCCTCTGCCCCCCCGCCTCTTGGGACAGCCCCCCCATCCCGCCGCCTCACGGGACAGCCCCCCCATCCCGTCGCTCCTTGGGACAACCCCCCCCCGTCCCTTGAGACAGACCCCCCCGCCGCCCCACAGGACAGCCCCCCATCCCGTCGCTCCTTGGGACAGCCCCCCCGTCCCTTGAGACAGCCCCCCCCGCTGCCCCTTGGGACAGCCTCCCTCCACCTCCCCTGCCCCTTGGGACAGCCCCCCACCCCGCTGCCCCATGCGACAGCCCCATCTGCCCCCATTCCCACCACTCGTTTGGGACTGTCACGTTACTGGAGTTTAAGGGAAGCAGCCAGGTCACTGCTGCACCCCTGGGGGGTGTTTGCCCCAAAAGTGGGTACAAAGGGGCCCTGTGAGGTGTCAAACAAAAGCTACTTTCTTCTGAGTCTGTGTCTGCTCTTCATAGATCGGTTCCTGTCCGTGTGGAGTTAGGAATATGGACTCTGTGTGGAGACGGGACGTTTCTCTGCATGTGCTTGAGCAATGGGCTCAGCCTATGGACATGCTAATTAGCAAGGCTCCAGGGACAAGGGGCCTCCTAAGTACCAGAGACCCACCTGGGAAGGAATCCAGGTGCCTGGCCAGAGACCATGTGACTGTCTCCAGCTTGGAAGAAGCCGGGCGGGGGGGAGATAAAGATGTCATGTGGCCGACTCCATCTTGGTCCTCAGATCTGCTCCTGACCCCAGATGCGGCCTCACAGGGAATCACGAGCCGGGAAGAACTGTGGGCCCATCTGGATACAGGATATACACCAAGGACTTCTAAGCCAGCAGCTGTAACATCTCTGCTAGAGCCTGCCTCGAGAACTGGGAGATTCACTGCATGTAACGTACGATCCTTTAACAACCTCACTCTCACGCTTCCTTTCTCTTAGGGGGTGTCTAGACTACAGGGTTTTGTCGACAAAACTAAACCTGCGTCTACACTAGCGCTGAGTTCTGTTGACATAACGTCGACAGAACTCAGCAGTGTTGTCGACGCTGGTAAACCTCATTTTACAAGGAATAACGCCTTTTGTCGCCAGAAGGCGCTACTGCATCTACACTGTCCTTTGCGTCCACACTGTTATGTTGACAAAGCAGCTTGCGTTGTCGACAGAACTGGATGTGTCTAGACGCTCTTTGTCGACAGAAGCTTTGTCGACAGTATCTGTCAACAAAACTTCTGTCGACAAAACCCTGTTGTCTAGACGTACCCTCACTGATAAACCTTTAGATGTTAGATGCTAAAGGATTGGCCCAGCGTGATTTGTGGGTAAGGTCCGGAGGGGAAATTGACCAGGGATCTGTGGCTGGTTTCTTGGAACCGGACAGAACTTGTTCGGGGTAGGTGGGATTGGGTGCTAGGACCCCTCACCTGTGTATGAGGCCCGGGGCCATCTGGGGCACGGATATTGCTGGGGTGTGGGAGGGGTTTTGCTCGGGAGGCTTCAGGCAGGCAGCTGGAGTGCTCTGGGGGACTGGTGTGTGGCCTGTTTGGGAAGGTCTCCAGTCTGGGGCTGTAAGGAGCCTCGAAGTTGAGCAATTTGCCCTGAGCGGACGCCCTCAGCTGTGCCCAGACCTGGCCACTGTGGCATCTTTATCTCCCTTCCTGGTCTCTTCCAAGCTGGAGATAGTCACATGGTCTCTGGCCAGGCACCTGGATTCCTTCCCAGGTGGGTCTCTGGTACTTAGGAGGCCCGTTGTCCCTGGAGCCTTGCTAATTAGCATGTCCATAGGTTGAGCCCATTGCTCAAGCACATGCAGAGAAACGTCCCGTCTCCACACAGAGTCCATATTCCTAACTCCACACGGACAGGAACCGATCTATGACGAGCAGACACAATGGTTTTTTTTAAATGACTGGAGATGCCTGTCTCCTAGAACTGGAAGGGGCCTTGAAGGTCACTGAGTCCAGTCCCCTGCCTGCACAGCAGGACCAAGTCCCATCTGTCAAGGGGTAGGCCCCCCGGGGGCTGCAGCCCCCCTCTACTGGCCCGTGTGTCGGTCCAGGCCCTTCTCTCAGGGCATATACAGTACCCAAAGTCCCAAAAGTCTCGGCCCCTCTCTCAGGGCAAATATGGTATTCCCAGAACTAGCCCCAAGTCCAGGCCCCCCTAGCAGGGTATATATGGTCTCTGGGGCCTAGCTCCGGAAAAAGCCCCCCCTGGCCGGCGTGTTTGCCGCGGAAAGGGGGGGCGGGGCACCCGGGGCCCCCCTCCACCGGGTCCCAGCAGGCAGGGTTCACGCTCCTGCCTGCTGGGTGGGGAATCCGGCAAGCCCTGGCCCCGGGCTGCTTCCTGCCGCTCTGGCTCTGGCTTCAGCTGCTGCAGGGACACCGGGGCGGCAGCCTGGGCCCCTTGCCGGGCTCCCCGCCTTTATATACGGCTCTGCTGGGAGCATGCCCAGTGGGGCCCTCCCAGCCCGGCAGCACGGGGCCTGCTGCCCCCCACGCCCCCCGGCAAAGGTTTGCCCCACAGACTCAGTAGAAAGTAGCTTTTGTTCGACACCTCACAGGGCCCCTTCGGACCAACTTTTGGGGCAAACCCCCCACCCCCCCCCATGGGCGCAGCAGTGACCTGGCTGCTTCCCTTATACTCCGCTAACGTGACCGGGACAGCCCCCCCATGTGACAGTCCCTCTGCCCCCCGGCCCCCCGCTCCTTCGGGAGAGCCCCCTCCGGCCCCCCCGCTCCTTCGGGAGAGCCCCCTCCGGCCCCCCGCTCCTTCGGGAGAGCCCCCTCCGGCCCCCCGCTCCTTCGGGAGAGCCCCCTCTGCCCCCCGCTCCTTTGAGAGAGCCCCCTCTGCCCCCCGCTCCTTTGAGAGAGCCCCCCTCCGCCCCCACTCCTTTGAGAGAGCCCCCCGTGCCCCCGTCTCCCCCCGCCTGACCGAGGTGGAAACTCACCTTGTATGTGTTGATGCCCCATTTCTTGACAATATCAAACTTCTCCACAGCAAGACCCCGAGCGGCCTCGTCCCCCGCTGCCGTGGGGCTGGGCTGGGGCTGGTGCAGCCCGGAGCCTGGAACACACAGAGCACGGGGCTGGCAGGTCGGGCAGCGTCTCCTCCCAGGCCTCTTCGCTGCAGGTCTGGGCGCCCTACAGTGCCACCCCACCAGCCCTTGGGGGACTGTCGCCAGCCGCATGGTGCTGCTGTGCCAATATCCCCCGCTCCCGGAGGCAGGGGATCCAGGGAGCAGCACGCTTGGGCACAGCCGCCTCCCGGTCCCCACCAGCGCCCTGGCTTGCAGAGTGGCTGTTGCTGGCACTCTGGCCGTGCCCGCCGGCCCAGCAGAAGAGGGGTGGCAGGGGAAGTGCCTCTGAGGGGTGACGGCCGCCAGGCCACAGTGCCCCCCACCGGCTGGAACAGTGGCACTTTGCCTATGCCCTGCAAGGCCCCCTCAGTGCCTCCACCCCACCCCACCCCACAGCAGGGCAGCGGCAGGAAGGCCCCGGCCTGCAGCAGACTCCCAGGGCCCGGCAGGGCTAAGCCAGCCATCTCCATCCTGCTCCCGGCAATGGGGCCTTGCCTTGGCTGTGTCCTGTGCTGCTCTGGTGGCGGCGCAAGGCCCAGACTCGGGCCTAGCACCATGTGCTGCTAAGGCAGCAGCGGGGGAACCTGCCCCCAGGAGGGACTCATCTGGGACACCGATACTCAGAGATGAGCAGGCTTCATATTCCTGCCCAAACTGCTCGGCCCTCCTATCCCTCTGGCTAGTCCCGCCCCCCCAGAGTGGCCAGGCCACTCAAAGTCTTGCTAAGGCCTCAGTGACATCACGTGGTGGGGAGTTCCACAGGCTAACCACGAACCATGGCAGTCTTCCCTTTCCATGCCACGGAGCATCCCCCGGTCCCTGTGCTGTGTGACCAACCAGCTGCCCTAATCTTCCTCTCCCCATGCCCCACATCAGGATTTACCCTCTTCTCTCAGTGACATCCTGTGGCAAGGAGTTCCACATGCTAACCACAGAGCATGACACAGTCTCCCCTTTTGTCCCTTTCCATGCCATGTAGCCAACCAAATGCCTCAATCTCCCTCCCGCCGGCATTGGGATGTATACACCATGCTCAGGGCATGTCTAGACTCCATCCCTCTGTCGCCAGAGGGGTGTGAATTAGACAGACCAACATTGCTAATGACGCAGGGATTCCAATCTCCCGCACATTGCCGGCAAAAAGCAGCAGTCTAGACAGGAATTGGTCAGCAAGGAAAGCTGTTTCCGACCGATCCAGCAAACGTCGTTGCACGAGGCATAAGGGATCGGTCAGAAAAGGCTTTCCTTGTCGACCGACCCACGTCTAGACTGCCACTTTTTACCGGCAAATTGCCATGTCGGCCATTTTTATTCTAATGAAGCGCGGGCTATTGAAATCCCCGCGCCATTAGCAATGTCAGTCTAATTCACACCCCTCTGGCGACAGGGACGGAGTCTAGACATACCCTCAGTGACACAGTGACATAGTGGGACTGTATTTGGGCCATATTCTGTTGGCCTTGCGGTGCTGTATGTGAGTCTGCTGTTCTGTAAGGACTCCAGGTGTGTGTGCGTGCCTCAGTTTCCCTGGGCACAGTGCACTGTCTGGATGAAGACGGGGAAGCTGGGCAGGACTCACTGGGGAGGTCCTGAGGGCCAGGGGAACAGTAGATAACACCCTGGGCCCGGGAAGGGAACAAAGGGGGGCAGGGCTGACACCAGGCTGGGGACTAGGGTCTGGGGTATGGGTCAGTCTTGGCTGGTTTTCAGGACGAGAGGGGGGTATTGAGCAGGAAGGGGGAACAGGGCCCAGTCTCCCCAGGCTGGGCTGTACTGAACGTTCCTGGCTCCTGTAACAAGTCCAGGCTACGCTGTGTCTGTGTCAATGTGTAACTCCTGTGTTCTACCTGCTGCGCATCGGGGTGCAGGGCTGGGGACTCCCCCACACTAGAGGACAGTGGTGGGATGGACTGTACCCCGTGGACGGAGCATCTGCCAGGAAGTCACTGGGCACAGGAGAAGGAAGGGGGCTTGCAAGAGCCAGGCACTGGAGGCCATGGGACGCAGTTCCAGGAAGTGGAGAGGAAAGCAGCTTAACCCAAGTGGGGCCACGGAGAAGGGGGTGCCCCCCCCCCAGAAGAGGTTCCCCTGTGGACTGTGGGAAGTGATCCCAGGAGAGGGCGGTCTAACTCTGCGGGGAAGGGGGGCCCAGGAAGGGTTCTTCCTGGGATCGTGGGGTGCTGCAGCATTGGCCGGTGTGTCTGCACCCGGGGAATGGAGGGAGATGGCCTACACCCGACTCCTGAAGGCAGGCGCCTTGGGGCTGTGCAAGGAGGGGGGCCTGCCCGTGGGGGAACTGACCAAGTCCCAGCTGATTGCCGGCTGGAAGAGAATGATCCTTCCAGGGGGCTGGATCCTGTCCCAGCAGGGAGCAGCCAGACACCCCTGGGGAGTTTCAGGCTCTGAGACAGGAGAAGGGGCAAGGAACTGCCTGACAGGCATGTGGGGCCCGCCAGGCCACGCTCCGCCAGCAGCAGTTCGTCCCAGGCAGGATCTCCTCGGCACAGCTGTGATGCCTGGAGATTGAGCTGCGGCTAAGGACGTGGAGGGCCGTGTGTCACGTTACTGGATTTTAAAGGGGTTCAGACAAGTCACGGCTGCGCCCACAGGGGGGTGTTTGCCCCAAAAGTCTATACAAAGGGGGCCACATGAGGTGTCATATGAAAGCTTATGTCCTACTGATTGTGTGTGTGCTGCTCCCGTACGTGGGATATCGGCGTGCGGCGCTACGGATACGCGCTCCGCGCTCCTGTACGTGGGATATCGGCGTGCGGCGCTACGGATACGCGCTCCCGTACGTGGGATATCGGCGTGCGGCGCTACGGATACGCGCTCCGCGCTCCCGTACGTGGGATATCTGTGTGCGGCGCTACGGATACGCGCTCCGCGCTCCCGTACGTGGGATATCTGTGTGCGGCGCTACGGATACGCGCTCCGCGCTCCTGTACGTGGGATATCGGCGTGCGGCGCTACGGATACGTGCTCCGCGCTCCCGTACGTGGGATATCGGCATGCGGCGCTACGGATACGCGCTCCGCGCTCCCGTACGTGGGATATCGGCGTGCGGCGCTACGGATACGCGCTCCGCGCTCCTGTACGTGGGATATCGGCGTGCGGCGCTACGGATACGCGCTCCGCGCTCCCGTACGTGGGATATCGGCATGCGGCGCTACGGATACGTACTCCGCGCTCCCGTACGTGGGATATCGGCATGCGGCGCTATGGATACGCGCTCCGCGCTCCCGTACGTGGGATATCTGTGTGTGGTGCTACGGATACGTGCTCCGCGCTCCCGTACGTGGGATATCGGCGTGCGGCACTACGGATACGCGCTCCACGCTCCCGTACGTGGGATATGGGCGTGCGGCGATACGGATACGCGCTCCGCGCTCCCGTACGTGGGATATCGGGTGTGCGGCGCTACGGATACGCGCTCCCGTACGTGGGATATCGGCGTGCGGCGCTATGGATACGCGCTCCGCGCTCCCGTACGTGGGATATCTGTGTGTGGCGCTACGGATACGTGCTCCGCGCTCCTGTACGTGGGATATCGGCGTGCGGCGCTACGGATACGCGCTCCACGCTCCCGTATGTGGGATATCGGCGTGCGGCGCTATGGATACGCGCTCCGCGCTCCCGTACGTGGGATATCTGTGTGCGGCGCTACGGATACGCGCTCCGCGCTCCCGTACGTGGGATATCTGTGTGTGGCGCTACGGATACGTGCTCTGTGCTCCCGTACGTGGGATATCTGTGTGTGGCGCTACGGATATGCGCCTCCGCACTCCCGTACGTGGGATATCGGCGTGCGGCGCTACAGATACGCGCTCCGTGCTCCCGTACGTGGGATATCTGTGTGTGGCGCTACGGATACGTGCTCTGCGCTCCCGTACGTGGGATATCTGTGTGTGGCGCTACAGATACGCGCTCCGCGCTCCGTACGTGGGATATCGGCATGCGGCGCTACGGATACGCGCTCTGTGCTCACTCTGGAGGGTTCTGCCGGGGACAGAGCAGTGGGCCAGGACTGTCCAGGCAGTGACTGTGCTAACTGGCACAGCCCCAGGGACAAGAGCTGATGAATTCCTTCATCAAGTAGTTGCTGAACCAACAAGGGGGGGGGGGTGCTATTTTAGATTTGGTGAGTAGTGAGGACCTCAGAGATGAAATGGTTGTAGGGGACAACCTTGGCTCGAGTGATCATGAGCTAATTCAGTTCAAATTAAATGGAAGGATAAACAAAAATAAATCTGAGACGAGGGTTTTTTATTTCAAAAGGGCTAACTTTAGTAAATTAAGGAAATTCGTTAGGGAAGTTGTTTGGACTAAAGAAATTATGGATTTTGGGGTGGAAGAGGCCTGGAATTATTTTAAGTTAAAGTTGCAGAAGCTGTCAGAAGCCTGTATCCCAAGAAAAGGGAAAAAATGTATAGGCAGGTGTGTTAGACCAAGCTGGGTGAGCAAGCATCTCAGGGAGGTGATTAAGAAAAAGCAGAAAGCATTAAGGAGTGCAAGATGGGAGGGATCAGTAAAGAAAGCTGCCTTATTGAGGTTAGAGCATGTAGGGACAAAGTGAGAAAGACTAAAAGTCAGGTAGAGTTGGACCTTGCAAAGGGAATTAAAACCAATAGTAAAAGGTTTTATAGCCATATAAATAGGAAAAACACAAAAAAAGAATCATAGAATCATAGAATAATAGGACTGGAAGGGACCTCGAGAGGTCATCGAGTCCAGCCCCCCGCCCTCAAGGCAGGATCAAGCTCCGTCTACACTATCCCTGACAGATGTCTATCTAACCTGTTCTTAAATATCTCCAGAGAGGGAGATTCCACCACCTCCCTTGGCAATTTATTCCAATATTTGACCACCCTGACAGTTAGGAATTTTTTCCTAATGTCCAATCTAAACCTCCCCTGCTGCACTTTAAGCCCATTACTCCTTGTCCTGTCCTCAGAAACCAAGAGGAACAAATTTTCTCCTTCCTCCTTGTGACACCCTTTTAGATATTTGAAAACCGCTATCATGTCCCCCCTTAATCTTCTTTTTTCCAAACTAAACAAGCCCAGTTCATGAAGCCTGGCTTCATAGGTCATGTTCTCTAAACCTTTAATCATTCTTGTCGCTCTTCTCTGTACCCTTTCCAATTTCTCCACATCTTTCTTGAAATGTGGCGCCCAGAACTGGACACAGTACTCCAGCTGAGGCCTAACTAGTGCAGAGTAGAGCGGCAGAATGACTTCACAAGTTTTGCTTTCAACACACCTGTTGATACAATCTAGAATCATATTTGCTTTTTTTTGCAGCAGCATCACACTGTTGATTCATATTCAACTTGTGATCCACTCTGACCCCTAGATCCCTTTCCGCCATGCTCCTTCCTAGACAGTCGCTTCCCATCTTGTATGTATGGAACTGATTGTTCCTTCCTAAGTGGAGCACTTTGCATTTCTCTTTATTAAACCTCATCCTGTTTACCTCTGACCATTTCTCTAACTTGCTAAGGTCATTTTGAATTATGTCCCTATCCTCCAAAGAAGTTGCAACCCCACCCAGTTTGGTATCATCTGCAAACTTAATAAGCGTACTCTCTATCCCAATATCTACATCATTGATGAAGATATTGAACAGTACGGGTCCCAAAACAGACCCTTGAGGAACTCCACTTGTTATCCCTTTCCAGCAGGATTTAGCACCGTTAACAACAACTCTCTGACTACGGTTATCCAGCCAATTATGCACCCACCTTATCGTGGCCCTATCTAAGTTATATTTGCCTAGTTTATCAATAAGAATATCATGCGAGACCGTATCAAATGCCTTACTAAAGTCTAGGTATATGACATCCACCGCTTCTCCCTTATCCACAAGGCTCGTTATCTTTTCAAAGAAAGCTATCAGATTAGTTTGGCATGACTTGTTCTTCACAAACCCATGCTGGCTATTCCCTATCACTTTATTACTTTCCAAGTGTTTGCATACGATTTCCTTAATTACCTGCTCCATTATCTTCCCTGGGACAGACGTTAAACTGACTGGTCTATAATTTCCTGGGTTGTTCTTATTCCCCTTTTTATAGATGGGCACAATATTTGCCCTTTTCCAGTCTTCTGGAATCTCCCCTGTCTGCCATGATTTTTCAAAGATCATAGCTAAAGGCTCAGATACCTCCTCTATCAGCTCCTTGAGTATCCTGGGATGCATTTCATCAGGACCTAGTGACTTGCTGACATCTAACTTTCCTAAGTGATTTTTAACTTGTTCTTTGTGTATCCTATCTTCTAAACTTACCCTCTCTCTGCTTGTATTCACTACGTTAGGCACACCTCCAGACTTCTCGGTGAAGACCAAAACAAAGAAGTCATTGAGCATCTCCGCCATTTCCAAGTTCCCTGTTACTGCTTCTCCCTCCTCGCTAAGCAGTGGGCCTACCCTGTCCTTGGTCTTCCTCTTGCTTCTAATGTATTTATAAAAGGTCTTCTTGTTTCCCTTTATGCCTGTAGCTAGTTTGATCTCATTTTGTGCCTTTGCCTTTCTAATCTTGCCCCTGCATCCCGTGTTGCTTGCCTATATTCATCCTTTGTTAGTTGTCCTAGTTTCCATTTTTTATATGACTCCTTTTTTATTTTGAGATCGTGCAAGATCTCCTTGTTAAGCCAAGCTGGTCTTTTGCCATATTTTCTATCTTTCCTACACAGCGGAATTGTTTGCTTTTGGGCCCTTAACAACGTCCCTTTGAAATACTTCCAACTCTCCTCAGTTGTTTTTCCCTTCAGTCTTGCTTCCCATGGGACCTTACCTACAAGTTCTCTGAGCTTATCAAAATCTGCCTTCCTGAAATCCATAACCTCAATTGTGCTGGTCTCCCTTCTACCTTTCCTTAAGATCATGAACTCTATTATTTCGTGATCACTGTCCCCTATACTGTCTTCCACTTTCAAGTTCTCAACTAGTTCCTCCCTATTTGTTAAAACAAATAGGGAGTAGGACTGCTATAGGGAAGAAGTAGGACTGCTAATTACTAAGGATGGAGTGCGAGCTGCACAGGGTCCCCCAGCCGACTGGCTCCAGCAGCTCTCCCCCGGAAGCTGGACGGCTGCAGCCGGGGGATACGGACGGGTCACACAGGCCCTGCTGCACGAGTTCGGGATGACCCCTGAGGCGCAGGCCCAAGCTCCAGGAGGCGCAGAAGGGCCCTGAGACCTACACAGACCTGGCCTCCCGCCTGCTGCAAGTGGGGGCTGGGGCCCAGGCCGCAGGGGACCTGGTGACGCTGACACTTCCAAAGCAGCTCTATGAACCGCCCTGCCCCCGACGCGAGCCTGGCTGGAGGAGAGGAAGCCGGAGCACCAGGCCGATACGTGAAGGGGAATCCCACCGACGCCTACCAGGGTTCCCAGACGGGAGGACCCACCACGCCGCCCCCCGGAGGAGCAGCCAGTCCCCGGCCGGCCTGAGGGGACCGTGGGACCTGTGCCCACAGCCCGAGACTTCCCAGGCTGCCCCGGGGTGGGGCGGGCAGGCAGACTCAGCCCAGGCAGCTCCAGCAGGGGACCTGGCGCTCCGGAGGCGGGTCTCTCCGTGTAGCGAGTGGGCAGGGTGGCCCCTGCAGAGCGAGAGCCACGTGCCCCTGGAGGTGGATGGCAGGAAGGTGACAGGCTACTGGGACACGGGCAAGGGGGTGGCGCTGGCTCAGCCCGAGCCAATGGCCCCAGACCGCATGGTACCCAACGCCCAGCTGACCTGAGAGGCAAAGATGGGATCCCATTCAAGGTGCCTGTAGCCCGGGGGCTAAGGAGGGCCCCCAAGGAAGTGGGGGTGCACCAGCACCTGCCCGCTAGGGTGCTGAAGGGGGTGACCTAGAGAAGTGACCCAAAGGACCCCACAGTGCTCTGGTCGCTATCCGTAGCCAGAACCAGTGGGCAGCAGACAAGGGGCCCCAGGGGCCAGGCTCAGCAGGGTTGGGACCCCCGGACACAGACAGCAGGGGGGTGGGCGGGAAACAGGCCCCGTCCTCTCCCCGGCCGCTGAATTCCAGGCCAAGGTGCAGGCAGATCCTCCTTGCAGACGCTGAGGGACCAGGCCGGGCTCTGGGGCAGGCTGCCGGGGGAGGTTGGGGTGGGAGCGGGGATTACTGTCCCGCAGTGGCCTGCAGCCTTTTTACGTGCTGCACCACCTGTTCAATGTCAGGGGCAGCCACGCGCCAGCCCATCCCTTCCCCAAGATGCCGCCCTCTCGCTCCCCTCTTGCTGTCCCCCACCCCTTACTCACTCTCGGGGCTGAGACAGGCGGGGCAGGCTCTGGGGTGGGAATGAGGGTTTGGCTGTGGGAAGGGGACGCTGGCGAGGTACGTGGGTTGGGGCCAGGTGGAGGGTTGGGGTACAGGGCAAGCTGCTGGCCTGTGGCTGGGGGGGTGCATGAGGGGCTCAGGAGGGAGGTTGGGAGTACAACGGGCTCAGGACACAGGGGTGCGGATGGGGCAGGAGCGTTGTGGCAGAAGACGGGGGATGTGGGGGAGCAGGACTTTGGGGACCGAGGGGCTCAGGTGTATGATGTTCTCAGGACACAGGGGTGCAGTGTGCAGATGGGGCAGGAGCGTTGTGGCAGAAGACGGGGGATGTGGGGGTGCAGGACTTTGGGGACCGAGGGGCTCAGGTGTATGATGGGCTCAGGACACAGGGGTGCAGTGTGCAGATGGGGCAGGAGCGTTGTGGCAGAAGACGGGGGATGTGGGGATGCAGGACTTTGGGGACCGAGGGGCTCAGGTGTATGATGGGCTCAGGGTTGGGATCTGTGAGGGGTGCAGGGGTGTTATGATGCTGTGGCAGATGGGGGCTTGCTGGCCAGGCTTCATCTTCAGTAAAAGAGTGTCTCATACAAAATGTTTCCGTATTGTCGTTTTTTATGGCAGGGGTGGGGGACCTGTTGTGGGTCAGGGGGTGACTGACCCACAGAAAAATCAGTCAGGACCACACAAGAGAGACTCAAAAAAGCCCAACTGAGACACCTCCCGCCCCTGGCACTCCAGCCCCATGGCGGGGGATAAGTAGCACTGAGGTTCAAGGCCTCAGGCCAGATTAACTCTTCTGACTTCCACAGCTAGTGGATTTTGTGGGCCCCTCTACACTCTGAGGTGGGGCCAAGATGAGGGACCCAGTGTGCCGGACAGGGCTGCAGTGAGTGGGATAGGGATGGGGGTACTTGAATCTGGGTGGGAGGTAGGGTACAGGGGCAAGCTGGGGGCAGACATCTGGCCAGGAGGGATAGGGCAGGAGCAGGGTGCAGGTGGGGGTCTGACTGGGGAAAAGGTTGATGGTGGGGGTCTGGCGGGGTCTGGCCAGAAGAAGGGAGCAGGGTGATGGTGGGGGGTCTGGCCAGGGGGAGGGGGCGGGAGCAGGGTGCTGGTGGGGATCGGGCCAGAGGCAGGCACCAGTGGGGGGGGGGGGGGTCTGGCCAGGGGAGAGGGCAGGAGGAGGGTGCTGGTGGGGATCAGGCCGGGGGGGAGGGCAGGAGGAGGGTGCTGGTGGGGGGTCTGGCCAGGGGAGGGGGCAGGAGGAGGGTGCTGGTGGGGGGTCTGGCCAGAGGAGGGGGCAGGAGGAGGGTGCTGCTGGGGGGTCTGGCCAGGGGAGAGGGCAGGAGGAGGGTGCTGGTGGGGGGGTCTGGCCGGGGGAGGGGGCAGGAGTAGGGTGTTGGTGGGGGGTCTGGCCGGGGTAGAGGGCAGGAGGAGGGTGCTGGTGGGGATCAGGCCGGGGGGGGGGGGCAGGGTGCTAGCAGGATCTGGCCAGCGGGAGGGGGCAGGAGCAGGGTGCTCGTGGGGATCATGCCAGAGGCAGGCCGCAAGTGGGGGGGGGGGGGTCTGGCCAGGGGAGAGGGCAGGAGGAGGGTGCTGGTGGGGGGTCTGGCCAGGGGAGAGGGCAGGAGGAGGGTGCTGGTGGGGGGTCTGGCCAGGGGAGGGGGCAGGAGGAGGGTGCTGGTGGGGGGGTCTGGCCAGGGGAGGGGGCAGGAGGAGGGTGCTGGTGGGGGGTCTGGCCAGGGGAGGGGGCAGGAGGAGGGTGCTGGTGGGGGGTCTGGCCAGGGGAGGGGGCAGGAGGAGGGTGCTGGTGGGGGGTCTGGCCAGGGGAGGGGGGCAGGAGGAGAGTGCTGGTGGGGGGTCTGGCCAGGGGAGAGGGCAGGAGGAGGGTCTGGCCAGGGGAGAGGGCAGGAGGAGGGTCTGGCCAGGGGAGAGGGCAGGAGGAGGGTGCTGGTGGGGGGGTCTGGCCAGGGGAGAGGGCAGGAGGAGGGTGCTGGTGGGGGGTCTGGCCAGGGGAGAGGGCAGGAGGAGGGTCTGGCCAGGGGAGAGGGCAGGAGGAGGGTCTGGCCAGGGGAGAGGGCAGGAGGAGGGGTCTAGCCAGGGGAGAGGGCAGGAGGAGGGTGCTGGTGGGGGGTCTGGCCAGGGGAGAGGGCAGGAGGAGGGTCTGGCCAGGGGAGAGGGCAGGAGGAGGGTCTAGCCAGGGGAGAGGGCAGGAGGAGGGTGCTGGTGGGGGGTCTGGCCAGGGGAGAGGGCAGGAGGAGGGTCTGGCCAGGGGAGAGGGCAGGAGGAGGGTCTAGCCAGGGGAGAGGCAGGAGGAGGGTGCTGGTGGGGGGTCTGGCCAGGGGAGAGGGCAGGAGGAGGGTCTGGCCAGGGGAGAGGGCAGGAGGAGGGTCTGGCCAGGGGAGAGGGCAGGAGGAGGGTGCTGGTGGGGGGTTTGGCCAGGGGAGAGGGCAGGAGGAGGGTCTGGCCAGGGGAGAGGGCAGGAGGAGGGTCTAGCCAGGGGAGAGGGCAGGAGGAGGGTCTGGCCAGGGGAGAGGGCAGGAGGAGGGTGCTGGTGGGGGGTCTGGCCAGGGGAGAGGGCAGGAGGAGGGTCTGGCCAGGGGAGAGGGCAGAGGAGGAGGGTCTAGCCAGGGGAGAGGGCAGGAGGAGGGTCTAGCCAGGGGAGAGGGCAGGAGGAGGGTCTGGCCAGGGGAGAGGGCAGGAGGAGGGTCTGGCCAGGGGAGAGGGCAGGAGGAGGGTCTGGCCAGGGGAGAGGGCAGGAGGAGGGTCTGGCCAGGGGAGAGGGCAGGAGGAGGGTCTGGCCAGGGGAGAGGGCAGGAGGAGGGTCTGGCCAGGGGGAGAGGGCAGGAGGAGGGTCTAGCCAGGGGAGAGGGCAGGAGGAGGGTGCTGGTGGGGTCTGGCCAGGGGAGAGGACAGGAGGAGGGTGCTGGTGGGGGGTCTGGCCAGGGGAGAGGACAGGAGGAGGGTGCTGGTGGGGGGTCTGGCCAGGGGAGAGGGCAGGAGGAGGGTGCTGGTGGGGGGGGGGGTCTGGCCAGGGGAGAGGGCAGGAGGAGGGTCTGGCCAGGGGAGAGGGCAGGAGGAGGGTCTGGCCAGGGGAGAGGGCAGGAGGAGGGTCTGGCCAGGGGAGAGGGCAGGAGGAGGGTCTGGCCAGGGGAGAGGGCAGGAGGAGGGTGCTGGTGGGGTCTGGCCAGGGGAGAGGGCAGGAGGAGGGTGCTGGTGGGGGGTCTGGCCAGGGGAGAGGGCAGGGGGAGGGTGCTGGTGGGGGGTCTGGCCAGGGGAGAGGGCAGGAGGAGGGTCTGGCCAGGGGAGAGGGCAGGAGGAGGGTGCTGGTGGGGGGTCTGGCCAGGGGAGAGGGCAGGAGGAGGGTCTAGCCAGGGGAGAGGGCAGGAGGAGGGTCTAGCCAGGGGAGAGGGCAGGAGGAGGGTCTAGCCAGGGGAGAGGGCAGGAGGAGGGTGCTGGTGGGGGGTCTGGCCAGGGAGAGGGCAGGAGGAGGGTCTAGCCAGGGGAGAGGGCAGGAAGAGGGTGCTGGTGGGGGGTCTGGCAGGGGAGAGGGCAGGAGGAGGGTGCTGGTGGGGGGTCTGGCCAGGGGAGAGGGCAGGAGGAGGGTGCTGGTGGGGGGTCTGGCCAGGGGAGAGGGCAGGAGGAGGGTGCTGGTGGGGGGTCTGGCCAGGGGAGAGGGCAGGAGGAGGGTGCTGGTGGGGGGTCTGGCCAGGGGAGAGGGCAGGAGGAGGGTGCTGGTGGGGGGTCTGGCAGGGGAGAGGGCAGGAGGAGGGTCTGGCCAGGGGAGGAGGGCAGGAGGAGGGTCTGGCCAGGGGAGAGGGCAGGAGGAGGGTCTGGCCAGGGGAGAGGGCAGGAGGAGGGTCTGGCCAGGGGAGAGAGCAGGAGGAGGGTCTAGCCAGGGGAGAGGGCAGGAGGAGGGTGCTGGTGGGGTCTGGCCAGGGAGAGGGCAGGAGGAGGGTGCTGGTGGGGGGTCTGGCCAGGGGAGAGGGCAGGAGGAGGGTGCTGGTGGGGGGTCTGGCCAGGGGAGAGGGCAGGAGGAGGGTGCTGGTGGGGTCTGGCAGGGGAGAGGGCAGGAGGAGGGTCTAGCCAGGGGAGAGGACAGGAGGAGGGTGCTGGTGGGGGGTCTGGCCAGGGGAGAGGACAGGAGGAGGGTGCTGGTGGGGGGTCTGGCCAGGGGAGAGGACAGGAGGAGGGTGCTGGTGGGGGTCTGGCGAGGGGAGAGGACAGGAGGAGGGTGCTGGTGGGGGGTCTGGCCAGGGGAGAGGACAGGAGGAGGGTGCTGGTGGGGGGTCTGGCCAGGGGAGAGGACAGGAGGAGGGTGCTGGTGGGGGGTCTGGCCAGGGGAGAGGGCAGGAGGAGGGTCTGGCCAGGGGAGAGGGCAGGAGGAGGGTGCTGGTGGGGGGTCTGGCCGGGGGAGGGGCAGGAGTAGGGTGTTGGTGGGGGGTCTGGCCGGGGTAGAGGGCAGGAGGAGGGTGCTGGTGGGGATCAGGCCGGGGGGGGGGGCAGGGTGCTAGCAGGATCTGGCCAGCGGGGGAGGGGGGCAGGAGCAGGGTGCTCGTGGGGATCATGCCAGAGGCAGGCCGCAAGTGGGGGGGGGGGTCTGGCCAGGGGAGAGGGCAGGAGGAGGGTGCTGGTGGGGGGTCTGGCCAGGGGAGAGGGCAGGAGGAGGGTGCTGGTGGGGGGTCTGGCCAGGGGAGAGGGCAGGAGGAGGGTGCTGGTGGGGGTCTGGACAGGAGGGGGCAGGAGGAGGGTGCTGGTGGGGGGGGTCTGGCCAGGGGAGGGGGCAGGAGGAGGGTGCTGGTGGGGGGGTCTGGCCAGGGGAGGGGGCAGGAGGAGGGTGCTGGTGGGGGGTCTGGCCAGGGGAGGGGGCAGGAGGAGGGTGCTGGTGGGGGGTCTGGCCAGGGGAGGGGGCAGGAGGAGAGTGCTGGTGGGGGGTCTGGCCAGGGGAGAGGGCAGGAGGAGGGTCTGGCCAGGGAGAGGGCAGGAGGAGGGTCTGGCCAGGGGAGGGGCAGGAGGAGGGTGCTGGTGGGGGGTCTGGCCAGGGGAGAGGGCAGGAGGAGGGTCTGGCCAGGGGAGAGGGCAGGAGGAGGGTCTGGCCAGGGAGAGGGCAGGAGGAGGGTCTAGCCAGGGGAGAGGGCAGGAGGAGGGTGCTGGTGGGGGGTCTGGCCAGGGGAGAGGGCAGGAGGAGGGTCTGGCCAGGGGAGAGGGCAGGAGGAGGGTCTAGCCAGGGGAGAGGGGCAGGAGGAGGGTGCTGGTGGGGGGTCTGGCCAGGGGAGAGGGCAGAGGAGGGTCTAGCCAGGGGACAGGGCAGGAGGAGGGTCTAGCCAGGGAGAGGGCAGGAGGAGGGTGCTGGTGGGGGGTCTGGCCAGGGGAGAGGGCAGGAGGAGGGTCTGGCCAGGGGAGAGGGCAGGAGGAGGGTCTAGCCAGGGGAGAGGGCAGGAGGAGGGTCTAGCCAGGGGAGAGGGCAGGAGGAGGGTGCTGGTGGGGTCTGGCCAGGGGAGAGGGCAGGAGGAGGATCTGGCCAGGGGAGAGGGCAGGAGGAGGGTCT